>NW_006238956.1:326635-381336 GCF_000226075.1 Solanum tuberosum
AAATAATTCGTGTGCTAGGAGATATGACCCTTCAAAGTAGACCCTCGAAAAAGGCTTCACTTGGAAATTTCGGATTTTGATACGGTTGCTCTAAAATTTGGGTTAGACCCATTTCCCACTCAATTTGACCCCCTAAACAAGAATATGAAGTCGGATTTTCGAAAAACGAAACGGATCTTTTTATATACAGCTAAACAAGTTTCCGGTAACTTTCGAAGCACATTTTTAAGAACTTTTTGGGTCAAATTCAAATATAATCATTTCATTAAGTTCTCGACTCCAAACTCACATGTGAGGCTCTAGTTTCACTCTATCATTTTCCGAGTCGTTACAGGTCGTCACTAGTGTGACCGGGTGTGGGTAAGGCTCGTGGGTTGAGACTTAGTCTCCCCACCAAGGCTTCCCTAGCACCCCACTCTGAAAGGAACAATGGAGGCGCAGCACGGATAGTGGTTCCACCAACCTCCCATAGGTGGTTGCCGTTGGTAACCACCTTTTTCGAGTTTTAAGTTTTTAAATTGGGGGTCTTAATTCGAGTTAATTATTTTGCTAGGGGTTAGGAGGGGTGATTATTTAGTTAATTACTTAACTAAACCTAACTATATAACCCCAAGTCATTATAACAAATCAACTCCCCTCCAAATATATTTCCCCTTCAAGAATAGAAGAAGAAGAGAAGAGGGAGGCAGCATCTTAGGGATATTTTCTTCAGGGATTCAAGCTTTGTTTAGGGAATTGATTGAAGGAATATAAAGCTCCTTCATCCATGGGTTCTTCCACCCATGGATCCCCCATAGATATCCCTCAATTATGAATCCAAAATACCCCAATCTAACTAGGGTTGTGATCACATTATGGGTAAGACTTGATTGTGATTCCAAATTAGTGGATAGCATTCAATTATGTTTGGATTATGTTTTTATTATGATTACATGATGCTTTCATGTGGATTCTTTGATGAACCCTATTTTAAGTTTATGAAGGTGATCATTGTAGGCTTAGGCCATTAGAGGCAAGATTGAATGTTCTAAATTGATCTTCCTATTTCAATGTCTTGAATGTTAATTGATCATATTTAGGATCATGTAAATGTGAATTGGACTAGACCTTGTTAATTAGGGTTGATCTTGATTTGTAAAGTTTGAATTGAACCTTGAAGATGAATTATGGCTAGGTTCACCTAGTAGTGAGGAATGTGATGAGAATTGCTTAAAAGAAACCTATTACTTTAGTATCTTGTAATTTAGATGTGAATAAGGATAGAATGAATTGAGTTTGTGATGAAGCATGAATAGAATGGCCTATGACTATGACTTGTATTGTTTTATATTGTGTTCTTAGGTTGTTGTGTTGGCTATAGATCTAGGCCTTTGATAGATGAAAGTGATTGAATCACTTGAGCATGGATGGATTGTCAAGGACATCCTTCCATGAGAGAAAAGTGTTAAGCAAGGCTTAACTAGTAAACATTGGGGTGTATGCTTGGCTCCAAGTGGATATGACAATGAGAAAGAGTGTCACAGGGGTCTGGATTCCAAGAAGAAAGGAGAGCCACACCTAGTAGCTGTGAGGACTATCCTAGTAAAAGGGGGAACTCTTACATAGTAGAGTGTGGGTTCTCCCAAAGTTAGGTCTCATGAGACGGGATCCTTTACGTAGTTGAGTCAACGTTTCCTAGTGGAGGTCTCCATATCCTAAGGACTAAGACATGCTTGAGAAGCATCTCATAGTGTCCTAAGCATAATGAACTTATACTTACTTAATGAAGTAGCTCGTAGGGTTTATGAGTGTGATGAATTTAGACATACCGAGAGTGGTATCTCATAGTGTTAATAAGTGTAATGAACTTACACATACCAAGAGTGGTATCTCATAGTGTTCATGAGAATATATGGACTTAGACATGCTTAAAGAAGTATCTCATAGTGTCCATGTGTTTTAGATAACTTAGACATACTTAAGATAGTATCTCCTAGGGTTCAACCTAATAATGAACTAATATGTGCTTGAGAGAGAGTACCTCATAGGGTTCTAAATATAAAGAGGGGAACTAGGTTCCAAACAAAGAAAAACTAGTAATAGGACCTAAAAGTAATACTTAGCACGATTAGTTTGAAGGGTTGCTAAGAGTGCATTGCACAAAGTATGACCTAGGGTTATTAAAGAGAAGCATTGAGATAGGATTGGACTAGAGTTGTCTTTCCTAGTTATAGTTAACTAAAGGTGTGAGATTCCTTAGTTAAGAGACTGAAGTTAATAAGGAGGCCAAAGTAGGGTGGGTATGACTAGGATGACTTCAAGGCTATGCTTAGTGTGAAGGGTAGTATGGGATGCCTTTCATGCATTACACAAGTGTGTCTTAGGGTTAATTAGAAGTATGGTACCCTTATGGCATAGATAATCTTTAGAGTGAACCATGAATATAGACTATGTTAAGATGACCTGAAAACCTAGGTCTTAAATATGAAGGTGGACTATGCCCAAGAATGACCAAAGAGAGGTACATAGCTTGGATGGTAGTATGGGATGCTATCATTGCATTGCACAAGTATACTTGGAGGTGGCTTGTGAAGTAGTTCTCTTGTAATATGAAAGACTTAGGGTTAAGGTGTGTATCCTTTTAGATCTAAGTAGAGAGACCTTGGCATGAATATGATGATCTCCTATGCTCATTTACTAAGTTTTCGGATGACTTGTATTATATGATGCTTATGTTGGACATTTATGCTTATATTTATATTATTGTCTCTTATGCTTATGTCTTATGTTTACTAACCATTTGGAGATGCTTTTACGATGTTGTGCTAGCTTTCATACCTAGTACCTTTTGTACTAACGCATATTGCCTACATTCTAACCAAATGTAGGGTTGGAGCTTTGAGTTGCTATTGGAGGCTAAAGTTTCAAGGAGTTAGAAGAGTTGAAGAATTGGTGAGTCCTCATAGCTTCGAAGACAACAACCACATTTCACTTATCTCTTTATTTTCATGTTTTAGACTTTGTATGGGCTGCGTCCCAATGAGTTTTATTCTTGAGTTTTAAATAGATGGTTTGAGACAAAGTGTATAGAAAGACTTCCGCTTATTGTTTTTATTAGATAAGACTTCGATTGTGAAGTTTCAAATTTTCCCGTATTTTTCTATTATCTTATGTTATGAATGTGCTAAGGGCTTGTATGCGACCCCTTCGGGGTCAGTTACGCCATGTTACGACTAAGGGGTTCTTTTGGATCGTGACAAGAGTATAGTTGCACATAGACCGCATGAGATTATTATGAGATTGCTTTAGCTTGGAGTTGAAAGATTCATCCTTGAATAGATGCTTTTTGAGAGTAAATTCCTTTTAGGCTCCATGAATGTATTTTTAACATGTTTGAGCTAGGAGATGGTAGTTCCTTCTTGACAATTAGTAGAGATAGAGTTCCATGTATTTTGGGTTGGTAGGAGTAGTTTCTACCCCCCCTTGTGTGTTGTATTGAGTTGTTTAGCTTGGAGTGGATGTTTTCTAATTTGGGTGTGTGCATTTAGAAATAATGCATGCACGATTGGCTGCTAGTCTTGAGTCGTTTCCTTTAAGAAGTGTTTAGAAGTGTCATTTGTGGACGAATATTCCTAAGGGGGAGATATTGTAACACCCTGGAAATTAGTAGATTAAACTAGAGCCATGAATTAGTGTTCTAGAGGGTGTTGTTGAAGATTTGAGTCGTAGATGAGACTTTTAGTGTTTAGAATGAGGGTTTAATGGTTGAACGTTAAGGAATGGGTTAGACATTGTAGCTTAGAAGACCTTTTAGAGTATTGTTTTAGTTTTGGAAGGGCATGTGCCAAGAGAAAGGGCAAGCCTTAGCCAAGGGGGGGGCAAGGCTACCCAATCTTGGTAGGACATTTCCCAGGGACCACGGCCACTTTCACGGGCAGTGGTGATGACCACGGACCATGAAAGGGTCCGTGAAGTTCCCTTAGGTTCATGTAAGTGTGGTCCAAGAATGCTAGCTACTACCTAAGGAACCACAAACCACTTCACGACCCGTGATCAAGACCACAGCTCGTGGGAAGGCCCATGGTCTTGCTTTAGTTCCTTATGAGCTAGGGAGGTCAAGGTGGTACACTGGTCAAGGGACCACGGGCAACTTCACAGGCAGTGGTGTCCATGACGGCCCGCAGAGAGGGGCGTGGTGCATGGCACCATGCTGCCTAGTCGAGGGTTTTTGGGTAAATGCCTAGACGTGTAATTAAATTATGGGGTCGTGGGTTTCATACACCTGTTTAACTATTTTAAAAGTCTTTTAACACCCTATTAAGTCAGTTAGAATCAAAACCCCCCATTCCCCCTCTCTCAAATAATTCTCTCTCTATGGATTGAAGAAGAAGCTAGGGCTTGAAGATTTGGTCCAGTACAACCTCCATTGTTGAGAGCTTTCTTGAAGGCTTTGATCTAAGGTATGTGAAGCTTATTCATCCATGGGTTCTTCCACCCATGGAACCCCCATAGTTGTCCCCCAATTGAAAGTCAAAACCCAAATTTGAGTTAGGGTTGAGTTTGCATTGTGGGTAGTGTGTGGGTGTGATTCCAAACTAGTGGATATCACCCATTTATGATTTATTTATCTTTGTTTAGTGATTATATTATGAAAATATGTGATCCTAATGGTTAACCCTAGTTTTCTTGTTGAAATGCATGATTTGTGGGTTGATGCAATTAGAGGTGAACTTGAAGGTTCATGAGTGACCTTCTTGAATTAATGCTTTGTATGGAAATTGATCAAAGTTAGGATCTCCTAATTATGAAGTGAACTAGAACTAATTGATTACGATTGATCTTGGTTTGTAATGTTGATTTTGAACCTTTATGGTCAATTATGACAAGAATCACTTAGTAATGAGGGTTATCAATAGAAAACCTTGAAGTCTAGCTATAAATAAGAGATTAAGAGAGAAACCTTGAGAGTAAGGTTATGATCATGATAGTTAGGGTGAAGCTAATATGATTAACTATTGATGTAAAGTCTTTGAGAGTAAATTCTAAAAGAGAATAGAAGTCTAATAGGTTGGATTATGGTGAAAGGCCTATACTCACCTAACCTACCTTATGAAAGCTTGAATGTATGATGTGATAGAATCACTTGAGCATGGATTGATTGTCAATGACATTTTTCCATGAGATATGAGTGTTAAGCAAGGCTTAACAAGTAAACCTTGGGGTGTATGCTTGGATCCAAGTGGATATTGACAATGAGATGAAGTGTCACAGAAGAAAGGGTCTGGGCTCCAAGTAGAAAGGAGAACCACACCTAGTTGATGTGAGGACTATCCAAGTTCAAGGGGGAACTCTTACGTAGTAGAGTGTGGGTTTTCCCATAGTTAGATCTCATGAGATGGGATCATTCACGTAGTTGAGTAAAGGTTCGTAGTAGGAATCTCCATATCCATCAACTAAGACATGCTTGAGAAGCATCTTGTAGGGTTCAAAGCATAATGAACTAAGACATGCTTGAGAAGCATCTCGTACTGTTCAAAGCATTATGAACTAAGACTTACTTAATGAAGTAACTCATAGTGTTCTAAAGTATAGATGGGCTTAGAAATGCATAAGATAGTATCTCATAGGGTCCATCTGAAGGAGGAACTTAGACAGACTTTAGAGAGTATCTCATAGAGTTCAAAGTGTTATGGGCATAGACATACTTAGTAAGTACCTCATAGTATCCATGCTAATGATGGACTTAGACATATTGAAAGGGGTATCTCATACAAGTCAAGTTATAAATGAACTAAGATGTGCTTAAGAGAGTACCTCATAGTGTTCTAAAGATGAAGAGTGGAACTAGGTTCCAAACCAACAAGGGTTAGTAAGAGGACCTAAAAGCAATACTTAGCAAGATTAGTATTATGGGATGATATGATTGCATTGCACAAGCATGACCTAGGGTTACTAAATAGAGTAAGTTAAGATAGGATTGTGCCATAGCTACCTTCCTTACTATAGTTGACTAAATTCGAGAGATTCCCTTAGTTATGAGAAGATAAGTGAATAATGAAACAAAAGTAGGGTAAACATGACTAGGATGACTTCAAAGTTATGCTTAGGGTGAAGGGTATAATGGGATGCATTGCACAAGTGTTCTTTGAGGTTGCCTAGAACTATGATGCCCTTATGTTAGTGTAACCTAAAGACATAGACTATGCGTGCAGACCTCCCCGTAAATCACAGTAGATCTTCGTGGCTCCCGGGTGAATGGAATATCGAGAACTATGGGCTTCTGGCACGATCTTTTCCCTCAAGTCATCCACATTTGGAACACAAAAATGACCTTGATATTTAAGGACCCCATCTTCCCCCTGGTAGAAAGCCTCAACGGATTTCTTAACCACCGCTTCTTTAAATTCTACCAAAATTGGATCAAGACCATGCTAAACTTTCACATCCACCACAAAAGATGATTATGAGCCATTATGAACAATACATAACAGAACCCTTGGTGGAGCCATTAACTGAACACCCAACCGGGTAGATCTTCGAACATTTCGAACCAACTCTTTCTTATCTTCCTCTATATAGGAAACACTACCCATAGATAATCGACTAAGAGCATTTGCGCAGAGGCGTATGTATATGAAGGGGAGTGGGTTCACATGCACCCATCCTCCCCTTCCTAACCCCTATATAATACTACTATTTTTCTAATTATCTTTTTAAAATTTGTATTGTTGAACCCAAGGTTAAAAAGAATACTCTAGTATATTGATAAGTATGTACAAATAGGGGGTGCATAACTTATAGATTTGTGGTTCAAATTTTTCTATCCACATTAATATTTTAATTTTAATTAATATAACAAAATGTGCCACTTTTCATAGATCTTTTAATAATTTATAAATAAAAGAGGTTTAAATACCCATATTTTTAGGTTGCATTAGCTATGTCTAGACCTTAAGCTAGAAGTGTCAATAAAGTCAAATTATATTTTTTACTTTCTTTTTCTCATTTCCTTCTTTAGACATTTTTCTTATTTATTTTTTTAAAATTTTTCTTTTCACTTTTCAAAGCCCTAAACTAATAGGTAAAAAAGAGTAACTACATCATATTGTTCTTCTTTTTGTTTCATTCCACTTTGTTGTTCATGGTGAAGTAGAAGTGAGATTTGAGAACAATTAACAAGGTATGCTATCTAAAAATTAAATAAAATTATTTTATTAATGTACTTCATTTGTTTGATATGTTTTTCTTGATTTATGAAGTGGTGCCATTATTTGATTGCTTGAATAATTAAATTTATAAGAATTTCTTGATTTCTAAATAGTTATCTAATAATTGTGATTCTTTTACTAGTAAACTTGTTATTTGTGCTTAACATTTTTTTAAAAAATTATTTGTTTTGATAAGATTGAATAGAAGTGTGAATATTTAATTTTGTAGGTAAAATAATTCTTACATTCAAATCATCAAATCACAAATGGATAAGTTTCTCATCAAGTTACCAAAGCCAAAAGATGGCCAACCAAGTTCTAGCTCTAATTAACCATTTGTGAGTTCACAAGTTGCTCCGGCAGTTCAAAGACATATAAATTCTTTTCCACTTTCAAATACGGATAATATGCTTGATTTTAAATCTCTTGAAGCAGATCCCAAAGATCGAATGCCTATTTCATCTTATGGTCCTAATATTCGAGATGCGGTAAGGAGGTATTACATTCAAAAAAAACCATGTCAACCTATTGATCATAGCTTCCCTAAAACTAAGTTTGGATCAATTTCGACCAACTTGGTTTAAGAGAAGATCTCAATGGTTGGAATATAGCATTAAAGCAGACGCGACATTTTGTTTGTGTTGTTATTTGTTCAAGAATGAACTTGAAAGTCATGGAAATGTCGGAGATTCATTTACAAGAGCTGGTTTTAGGTGTTGGAACAAAGCTTTAGAAAGATTCAAAAAACATGTTGGTAAGGTAAATAGTATCCATCATAAATGTTTCAATAGGATGCAAGATTTGATAAACCAACGACAATCGATCCAATCTTCTTTTTGACAAGCAAAGTGAAAAGGCAAGAAGTGATTATCGGATGCGTTTAAATGCCTCAATTGATGTAGCAAGATTTCTCTTGACATCGGGATTTCCATTTCGTGGACATGATGAAAGTGAAGGTTCCAAATATAAGGGTGCTTTTCTTGAACTTTTGAATGGTATGGGGATAGAAGTTTTGATGTGGGAAGAGTAATATTAGGTAATGCTACACAAAATGATATGATGATTTGTCTGACAATTCAAAAAGATATTGTGGAGGCTTGTGCTAAAGAAACAACTAAGGCTATCACTGAAGACTTGGACGGTGATTATTTTGGAATATTAGTTGATGAATCAAAGGATGTTTCTCATAAGGAGCAAATGGCTCTAATTTTGAGATATGTCAACAAAAGAGGAATGGTGATAGAGCGATTCTTGGGTATTGTCCACGTAAATGATACATCTTCTCAATCATTAAAAAGGCAATTTATTCTTTGCTTTTGGATCACTCATTATGTACATCCAAAATACGTGGTCAAGGTTATGATGGGGCTAGTAATATGCAAGGGGAAATAAATGGTCTCAAGTCTTTGATTTTACAAGATACGTCACCTGCATATTCTATTCACTGCTTTGCTCACCAATTGCAATTGGCACTTGTAGGTCTTTCCAAAAAGAATTCGGATGTGGATAATTTTTTTTTATATTCTCACTAATATTTAGAATACTATTGGAGCTTCATTTAAACGCAAAGATTCACTTCGACAACATCAAGAAGATAAGTTGGAAGAGTTGCTTAAATTTGGAGAAGTTCATACAGGGCAAGGTTTGAATCAAGAACGTGGCCTCCAACGACCGAGTGATACTCATTGGGGGTCTCATTTTAAAACCTTGGACAATTTCTTGATTCTTTTTTCTTCAATTGTTAATGTGCTTAAGGATATGAAACGTGATTGTCCATATCATCTTGATAGATTTGTGGCGGAAAATCTTTTGAGCAAGATTCATGAATTTGAGTTTGTCATTATGTTGCACTTGATGTTTAAGGTGTTGCTATTGACGAATGAGTTGAATAAAGTTTTACAAAGGAAAGATCAAGATATCGTTAATGCTATGGGATTGCTTGACCTTTCAAAGAAACGATTGCAAATGATGAGAGAGGATGAATGGGACTCTATGATGGATGAGGTTAGCTTATTTTGTGGTAAACATGGTATTTCAATTCCCAAAATGAATGAAGGCTACTATAATGGGAAGTCAAAGCGTAAGAGGTCCAATATTTCATATTTACATCACTTTCGTGTGGAAGTATTTTATGCCATCATTGATTTGGCACTTCAAGAACTCAATAATCGTTTTGATGTGGTGACTAGTGACTTGCTCCTTGGTATGACTAGTTTGAGTCCGGTTGATTCATTTGCTAATTTTCACAAGGATAGGATAATGAAACTAGCCGAGTACTATCCAAGTGAGTTTGGTAATAAAGAGCTTCGGGAGCACAATTTTCAACTCGATGATTTTATTGTCTATGCTCAAAAGTGTGATAGCAAGTTTCTCAACTTGAAGGGAATCAAGGATCTTGCAAAAGTGATGATAGAGACAAAACTAGATCAAACTTGGTCACTTGTGTATCTACTTGTGAAGCTAACTTTGATTATTCATGTTGCTACCGCAAGCGTGGAAAGAGCATTCTCATCAATGAAGTACATAAAGAATGATTTGCGTAATAGGATGGATGAAGATCTTTTGAATGGTTGTTTAGTTTGCTAAATAGAGCATAGTATATTTAAAAATATAAGTAATTATGCCATTATTGACCGTTTTCAAAATATGAAAACTCGTCGAGGACAATTGTAAGTGAATGATGTTTTTTGCTAATATATTACTATATAAAGATTGCTACTACCTACTTGCTCGTCAACTTGTTCTCACCGTAAAATTTATATAATTGAATTAATTGTCTATTTTGAAGATAATGGTGCCCCCATGTTCTTGAGATCCTGGATACGCCTCTGCATTTGCGACGGCATTTTCTTTACCGGGGTAATAAAGAACACTCATGTCATAATCTTTCAATAACTCAAGCAAAGTTCTTTGACGAAGATTCAAATCCTTTTGGTTAAGCACAAATTGCAAACTATTATGGTCGGTGAATACATCAACATGAACTCCATAAAAATAATCCCCCCAAATCTTTAAGGTAAAAACAACCTCCGCTAATTCAAGGTCATGGGTAGGATAATGCTAATCATAAATTTTAAATTGCCTTGAGGCATAGGAAATAACTTCCCCATTTTGGTTAAGCACACATTCTAACCCAATTCTCGAGGCGTCAAAATAAACAACAAAACCATTCACACATTTTGCTAAAGTCAACAACGTAGGAGAAGTAAGCCTATCATTCAACTCTACCAAACTCTTCTTAAAAGTCGTCAAAGGATAGATAATTGAGGAAAATCCCTAAAAAAACCTTCTATATTAACCGGCCAAACCCAATAAGCTCGTAATATACGAAGGAGTTAGAGTTCTGGGCCAACTCTTGAATGCATCTGTCCTCTTAGGATCTACCCCAATACCCTTTCATAAAATAATATGCTAAAGAAAAGCTACGGACCTTAGCCAAAACACAAATTTACTAAACTTAGTAAAGAGTTGTTGGTCATTGAGAAATTGCAACAAAATCTTAAAATGATCAATATAGTCATTCTCACTTCTCTAATAGATGAATATATCATCAATGAACAGAATCACAAACATATAAAGGTATTATCTAAACACCATATTCATCATATCCATAAATGTCGCCGGAGCATTAGTCAACCAAAATGACATTAACAAAAACATATAATGACCATCCTGCATTCTAAAAGTTGTTTTTGGAATAACATCATCTTTCACACTCAATAGGTGATAACCGATCGAAGATTAATCTTATAGAAGTAACTTGTTCCTAGAAATTGGCCAAACAAATCATCTATCCTTGAAGAGGATACCTATTCTTAATAGCCACCTTGTTCAACTGACGATTGTCAATACACATACAAAGAGAGTCATCTTTCGTTCTAACAAATACGACTGGAGCACCCCATGGAGAGATACTTGGTAGGATGAAACCCTTATCAAACAAATTTTTCAATTGTTCTTTTAAATCCTTAATTTCTACCGGAGTAATTCTATAACGATGAATACAAATAGGTGGTGTATCTGGGAGAAGGTCAATACAAAAGTCTATTTCCCTTTCGGGAGGAATACCGAGCAAATAATCTAGGAAAACTTCTGGAAACTCATTCAGAACGAGGACCGACATAAAAGTAAGGGTTTTGGAATCAACATCCCTCACTCTTATTAGATGATAAATGCAACCCATAGAAATCATCTTTCTAGCTTTAAGACAAGAGACAAACTGACCCTTAGGCACAAAATTTCCCCCTTTCCAATCTAGGATAGGCTCATTTGGAAACTGGAACTTGACTACACAAGCTCTACAAACAATAGAAGCATAACATGAATGCAACCAATCCAACCAAGGATGACATGAAAGTCTAACATATCAAGCTCTACCAGGTAAACAAGAGTAACTTTATGGGAAAAGGAAACGGGACACTTCCTATAGACCCTTTTAGCCACAATAGAATCACCAACGGGAGTAGATATAGGACAAGGTTCTGACAACACATCCGAAGAACATCAAACCTCATAGTCACATATGGCGTCACGAAAGACAAGTTAGCACCGGGATCAAGCAACGCATAAACATCGAGTTGGAAAACATTTAACAGACTGGTAACCACATTGGGAAAACTCTCTTGCTCACCATTAGTCTGAAGTATATAGAATTTGTTTTGCTAAGGAGCATTGGAACCCGAACCACTAGGAGGAGCTTACTTTCCCTCTTTTCCTTTTGCCCTAAGAATTTAGAAATCCCTTATCTTATGACCGCTTTTTCCACAACTAAAGCAACAATCTGTGTCGGCTGGGCACTTACCATCATGCTTCTTCCACACTTAGTACACTTAGACATGGAAAAGAAAGATCCACTACCATTACCTCATTCAGACTTAGGGTTAGACACCCTATCTTTGTTAAACCTAGGAGGAGTATTGGAGGAACCTTGACAGGAAAACCTTTGCCGAAATCTAGGACAACAATGTCCATCTGGCCTTGCATGAGAGAAATTACTATCATCGGTCATAGCCCTTTTTACCTCCCTAGACTTTTCCTTAAGTTTCTCCTCCTCAATGTGTTGTGCATGCACCATGAGACCAGAGATGTCCATGTCATTAATAAACATGGTGGTACGACACTCTTTAACAATAATTGCAGACACACTCAAAACAAACTTACTCATCCTTGCTCTTTAATCAGCAACCACTGTTAGAGCATATCTAGATAGTTGTGTGAACCTTAGATAATATTCACTCACACTCATACTCCCTTATCAAAGGTTGATGAACTAAAGCACCTTAGACTTCTCCAAATCAAGAGGACCCGCATCTTCTGGTCTCCCTTCTTTCCATTGGTTAAACCAAGTTTGAGCAACTTCTTTTAATTGATAAGCGGCCAACTCCACCTTTTCCACCGGCATCACTCCCATGATCATTAAAACCATATAGACTCATCCATGAACACTTGAGGATCTTCCTAAACATTTGAGCCATGGACCTTTGGATGATTCAACCTAGTGAAGTCCCTCACTCTAAAGTCATCAAACTTACATTCGGGCTTGTGGGAATTGCAACCTCCGTGTTGGCTTAGGCCATCACGGCTTGGGGCAACACTTGAAAAGAATCCTAAACTCCACATTATATACTTGTTCTGTCAACGAATCGACCGGAACTTGAGAAGTTTGGGAGGAGGTTCTTATGCCACATCTTCCCTCACATTCCTTCTAGCAAAAGCTTTTCCGATAGCAATATTCTTAAGAACGTAGGAAAAGGATTAGGAGAGAGACCTTATAGAATTAAACTCTATCACATGACTTTAGAGTAATGAAAGAAGTGGAGTTTCCTATTTATCCTGTAGCCTCTCAATCATAAATGTAGCGCGCTTCACACTTATGAACAAGACTCTAATAGACGTGGCTTATGAGACATCCTAGGACCATTCTAAACCTTGCTCTCTAATTACCATGTTTTTCACGACCCACGGGTACCTCCTAGATGTAAGGTGACATATAGAACCTCGAAAGAATCCATACAAGCCAGTTAGCTCTCATAAATAAGAAATAGAACAATAAGAGTAAAACAATAGTCCATGTCCAATAGTTTTTATAAAAGAAAAGTGGAAGTCTATAACACTTGTCTCATCATAGCCATCTAATATAATAGAATTAGATTGGGTCTATGTCACGACCCAAGTGTACCCCCTAGACGTAACAAGGCACATAGAACACCAAAAGGGCCCATGTAAGCCACTTAGCATATCATAACATACACATAGACTAATAAATAGTAAAAATGCATTTCAAGTCCAAAATTTTCATTAAGGAAAGCGGAAGTGTATACTTTTCTCAATTAACCATCGATAAAAATATTTGAATCAAAGAGGGTCACAGCCCATAAAACATAATCCGAAAGTCAAATACAAGAATGAAACTACTAAATGACAATTTATGTCCTCGAACCATGAGGACTCACCAACAATCAAGGAGAATTACTGAATCCAAGGTTGAATAAAATGACAACCGCCTTAAGAACCGGACCCTACACTTGGGGAAAATGTAGGAAAATATGGGTTAGTACAAAAATGCACTAAGTATGATAGCCATGCATAAAAATATTGAAAACATGCTAAAAGGGACATTTTAGTTGAATGCATGAAATTTACTAAGTTAAAATACCATTTTGAAGATAATGTCAAAGCATAAGTCATAACTATAATCAACTCATAAATCATCATATCATAATAGGAACATATCATACATACCCTCAAAGAATACTTGTGAAATGAATGGATAAGATCCCATAATCCCACCCGTACTAAGTAAAGCTTGTTGAGTAACTATAATTCATAACTCATCTTCTTATGCATTCTACCATAATGGGGAATAAGCCTTAACCGACAAAGACCATGTGAGCTTACCACGCAATCCGGTGTTTACCCCACACCGAAAAGTGGTTGTTATACCTGCCTAAGGAAGAACCATACTCTTAGATTAGGTGGATCCACTAGCTAAAATCTAGGAGGGCACATAGTTTATTGGATAAGCAGATTGCTTCGAGAAACCCAGACTCAACAAAGGTAGAAGGTTTCCATCTCATGAGATCCATACTTTGGGAACTCAGACTCAACTAAGGTAAAAGGAACTCATCTGGAAAGCTGGATTCAACTAGTGTAAAAGCTTCCATCTCATATTTATATCAACTCGGTGCTAAGCATTAATTCCCATATATTACATATTAAGTCTTGACTAAAGTTCATATTCATGGAAAAATGTCTTGACACTCATGTAACGACTCAGAAAATGATAGGTTAAACTAGAGCCTAAACGTAAGGGTTAACGTCAAGGGTTAAGGGAAAAGCCTAAGGGTTTCGGGTGAAGGCCATGGTTAGGGGCAAAGATTGCCTAAAAACCTAGCCTAGCCATTGCCTACCATCACCACGATTGTCTTCACGACCCGTGGTGGCCAACACGAGTCGTGGTGCAACCCGTGGTGGGAAAGTCAGTGTGCCCAAGTTTGGTACCAAGCCAAGGCACCCCTTCACGAGCCACTTCACCTCTTGTGGTCATAACCACGCGCCATGGGAAGGCTCATGGGGTTGCCTTAGATTGGTAGGAATTTAGTTAAGTTGAGGAGCCTACTGCCTAAAAGGCAACGGGCACCACCACAAGCCGTTGTGCTCTAGATGGTCCGTACAAGTGGTCGTGAAGATCACTTAGGCTCAAGGGATTCAAGGCTCTCAAGGCCTTGACACTGTCTGCATGAACACGACCATCACCACGACTCGTGGTCTTGACCACGAATCGTGAGAGGTCTCATGGTCTTGCATTAGGCCCTTGAGGGCTTGGCATAGTGGAGAGGCACATTGGTCAAGGGACCACGGGCACCACCACAAGCCGTGATGCCCCTCACGACCCGTCAAAGTGGGCGTGGTCCCTGACGGGGCTGCCTAAGTTGTGGACTTTTGTGTAATTTCATTTTAATTAATTATTATGTGGGGTTGTTTTTAATTGTTTTATATATAGTTTTAAGTCTTAAAACAAGTCATTTAATCCTTATTTCTCTAAAACCCAAATCAAATCAAAAGAGTTATTCCCTCTCAGTATTCCTCTTTCTAAAAGTTCCGAAAGAAAAAGGAGAAGAACTGGGAGCTAGGGCAATGGATTCAAGGTATTCTTCCTAAAATTTCTTCGGGATTCACAAGAAATGTATGGTGATCCTTCATCTAGGGGAAGCTTTCAATCCTAGATTCCATTCAAAAGTAATTTTCAAAGTTTTCATGTTCATCAAAAACCTAGGGTTTTACTTTAACTCATGGGTTCCTTTTTCAAACGTTTTTAAAGGTTGTTTAATGACAAATTATAATTGTATTAGTGTTTAATTGGTGATTTATGATGAAAATACTCTAAGAAGCCATGAATTCTCTCAAATCCTAAATTGTTCCTTTATGAATTGGGTTTGTTGATTATGAAAGCTTATGAATGGAATATGTCTAAATTAATTTGGGTTATTGAATTATAAAATTATCCATGCCTTAATTATAGTGAATTGTTGGTGTGTTGGTGATTTGAGATTTAAGATTAATGGGCTTGAAGACATAGTATGAGGAATTTAAATATTATCATGATATCTTGTTTATGAATGTGAATCCAATGAAGTTAATGTGATTATGTCCTGAATGTAAATGTGTTTTTGTTGAAAGGCTATTTCTCAATTAGACACTCATGAATGTTATGATGGAATGTGAAGTGTTCTTCATAGTATTGTATTTCTTGAATGGGTAGGCTTATGCATCTTTTTCTTGTATAAATGAATGTTTTGGTGATTGTTAAATCAAGGATCGGTAGGCTAATGGCTCCATTCCACACATGTTGGTAATGAACCTTGGGATCGGTAGGCTTATGGCACCCTTCCATTAAGGATGTTAATGAACTTGTGATCGGTAAGCTTATGGTACCCTTCCATGAATAATGACGATGAACCTTGAATCGGTAGGCCTATGGCACCCGTTCAGGAGGAGTCAAATGAGCTTTCCTAACTAATGAACCTTGAACTGGTAGGCTTATGGCTCCCTTTCATGTGTTAATGAATGAACTTTGGGTCGGTAGGCCAATGGCACCCTCTCATGTGTAATAATGTTAAGGTAATGAAATACTCTATGGGAATGGAGGCTAAGCACCGAGTAGATTTGGTTATATGGAAACTCTCCTGATGTTTAGGCCAGGTTTCAATGATCATCTTCCTTACCTCATAACTATGTGCCCGCATAGGTCTAGATAGTGGATCCACCTAAGCTAAATGTACCTAGTTCTACCTTAGGCAAGTAGGACACATTCTTTCGGTGTGGGGTTATATGACATCGAATTTCATGGTTTTCTCTCATGGTCTATATCGGTTAATGCATATTCCCATCATGTGAGATGTGCATTGTAGTTTGTTGAGAAGTTCTTTGAAGTGTGGGTGGTAGTATGGGATGCCATCCATGCATTGCACGAGTAGGCTTTGAGAGGGTCATAGTGATTTCTCTAAGGTCTTAATGACTAATATATGAAAGTTCTCTAAATAAAGATAATGAATAATGTTGACTCTTATATGTCTAATGTGATGATGCATGCTATACTTGGGTTGTATTATGAGTTATTTTCCCTTGTCAAGTCTTATGAAATGTTTATGTCTTTTAGGTATGGGTATTGTGGAAAGCTGAAAAACGAAGAATGGTAAGTTCACTTATGGTGACCTTAATGTGGTACTTAGTGTGGATGGTGGTATGGGACGCTATTTATACATTACACAAAGTATGGCTTGGGGTTTACTTAAGGTGATTGTTTAAATGTGATGTTATGACTTGTATGATGATTATACTTGTATTTTATGTCTCTTATACTATTGTACATGATGTTTATAAAATTGGCATAATGCATGGTTTCCAACCAAAATGTCTCTTTTAAATCATGTTTTTGAATGGTCATCATACTTAATACATTTTTGTGTGCTAACCCATACTTCTCTTATTTTACTACAACTGTAGGTTTTGGCAAGTGAGTTGCTATCCGTCTCGTTCAAGTGCTATGATTGAGTTCCACCAACGCTATTGGTATGTCTTTATACATTTGAGGACACATGCTTCAGTGATGTTCCTTTCTTTCATGTGATAAACATTTTTAGTCTTTTCTATTATAAAAGGTCATGACCCTAGTTTTGTTTCAAGATGTGTTTTAGATGGCCATGTAAGACAATAGACTTTCGTTGTTTTAATGAGTATTTTGATTGTTTTGGTATTGTTTTGATTCCACAATATTTTTGAATAGCTTATACAATGACATGCTATGAGGCTTGTATGAGACCCTTCGGGTTCAAGTATGGCGTGTCGCTTCCGGGGCATAGGTCCGGGTCGTGACAACTCAATACAACATAATTCATACTATAACTCATAGATTTAATAGGTGAGAATAGACTTTCAACCTTAGAATCATTATATTGTGAGGAAACTACTCACATTACATCATAATCATACCTAAGTGTGTACATGAGGATAATCGATGGTCAATTTATTTTAATTGGCAATAATCGATGCATATTCTATAAGACCCATCCTTCTTTCTAATAAACCACAACGGAGCACCCCATGGAGAGATACTTGGCCAGATGAAGCCCTTATCTAACAAATCTTTTTGTTGATCTTTCAACTCTTTCAACTCGGCTGGAGCCCTTCCATAAGGAGGAATAGAAATAGGTTGCGTATCTGGTAAAGGTCAATACTAAAATATACTTCCCACTTAGGAGGAATAACGGACAAATCATCGGGGAAAACTTCTAGAAACTCATTCTCTATCGGAACTGACTCTAGAGATGGGGTTTCGGATTCAACATCCTTCACCCTAACAAGATGGTAAATACACCCTTTGGAGATCATCTTTCGAGCTTCAAGGTAAGACACAAATTTACCTCTAGTCATAGAATTTCCCCCATTCCACTCTATGATAGGCTCATTTGGAAATTGGAACCTAACCACCTGAGTCATACAATCAATAGAGGTATAACATGCACATAACCAATCCATACCAAAAATCATATCAATGTAGAACATTTCTAACTCCACCAAATCCACCAAAGTAACTTTATGGGACAAGGTAATGGTTCAACTTCTATAAACCCACTTAGCCACCACCGAGTCACCAACTTGGGTAGAGACCAAAAATGGTTCTGCTAACACTTCGTGGAGTATTTCAAACTTCATGTCCACAAAAAGAATCACAAAGGACAAATTAGCACCGGGATTTAACAAGGCATATACATCTATAGAAAAGGCTTTGAACATACCGGTCACCACATACCGGGAGCCCTCCTGATCACCTCGGAATTGAAGAGCATAAAAGCGGTTTTGCTTTTGAGCATTGGAATTTGGCCGCTTGGAGGAGCTTGCTTATCTTCCCTTCCCTTAACCTTGAGCATCGGACAATCTCTCATCTTGTGGCCAATCTTTCAACAACTAGGTACTTACCATCATGCTTTCTACCACATTTTGCACAATTAGGTCTAGCAACATAAAAATCACCACTATTACCTCCTTAATGTTTAGGGTTGGAAACCCTATCCTTGCTGACCCTTGGAACACTAGAGGAGCCTTGGATGATTATTTCCAAAGCGTTTTGGTACAGCTGCCCGTACTTACACTACTGATAGTGTTGGGTCTCCAACATACCCCCAAGCACTGTCAAAAGTTGGGAAATAGTTGCCTAAATTCCTGGAGCCGTAGTCAGTCTGAGTGGTAACTGAGCTAGCCCCGGCCCCACTGACTGCTTTGGAACCTGGGCTACCGGATGATCTGTTACTGGGTCCAGACCCTACTCTCTAATTGGGCTAGTGTTGCACCCCTACTTAGAAAAAAAGGTCGAGCCCCACCCGAATATGCCTCGTAGAGTATACAAACCACCCTGTGAATAGAGTGAAACAAGTGAGATTCTCATAAGCCAACAATACACTAAACTAATAAGACAAAACAAAGAGGTATTCTAATGACAACCTATAGCCTCCCAAAGATAGGATAGAGACGTCATCGCATTGATTCGTAGGAGTCTACTAGGTATTAGCTCTGTTCGAGTGAAACTGGTGAATCTTGCACTCTGATAAAAACTTTTCACGACATGACTCCCTAAATCATGATGGCACCTACTAAAATCCACTAGACAAAAGATAAGCTAACATATGTAAAAAAGGAGACATGGTAATACAGGACACCAAGTACTCACCCTCATCTCATATATCCACAAGGTGTAACAAATGGCACAAACGATCATTGTTGGTAGCTCGTAGTAGGAATTGTATCATGAAGAGATGCAGAGTGTAGAATGACTACCAAAACAAGGTACCCAGTAGGCATCATAGGCAGACCAAACAAGAAAGGTAAAAACAATAAGAATAGATATAATATACACACAAATAGATATAAAAATGGATATGAAAATAAGGCACACGAGCATACAAAAAATAAATCTAAGTACAACTAAACTAAACCTAATTGGACCCCATAAGCCAGAAGGTACACTAATGCGAAGGTTAAATAAAACCCAAACAGATACCCATAAGCATGACAATTACACATAATAGGTAATCTAGAAGACAAAAAAGTAATCCTCATCTGAATCGAGGAACGTTACTCAGCTCCTCCTAACCCAAGTAACTAAGAACCAGTCAACTTCCAGCCCAACTAGAAAGAGTAACAATTAACTCAACTAGATAACTCCTAGCCCAGCTTGCAAGAATGACTATCAACTCAACCAGTCAACTCCTAGACTAGCTCGTAAGAGTGACTATCAAACGAGGCATTCAAGCAATACAATCGACTCCTAGGGGTGCCAACCACCATGCTAGCAAAATTGCCTCATGGGGAGTGTCAACTTTGTAGAGATTTTCATATGTCTAGGCTACCCAGCCAACCCACTCCTTGGGGTATTAGCAGCCTAGCTAGCAAGAGTACTCGGGAGAGTATAAACTTTTAAAAGGATGTCAAGTAGGCTCCAAACCACTGTGGATCGACGTCCACCCTCAATGACATCATAAAAGGTTCCATGCTAGAAGCACTCTAATCTCGAGAAGGAATTCCATCTCGATTAATACATTGAAGCCAGAGAAGTAAAAAGAGGAGGAATTAAGGCTAACAAGAAGCGTAAATGCCTAAGCTAAGGGTCATACTAGCAAACCCAAGTCTTCTATTCTGATCTGTAAATACCTTACCCATCTGAAATGATGTTGGAGACATACCACAGTCACAGGATGCATAGGTCTTAGGCAACACTAGTCTGTCCTAGTATATGGCCAAAACATGCTCCCTAAAACAAGTAACAAAACAAGTAAATCACATAGAATGCTACAACACACATACATCTATTTACCAGCATGGTACTACCGTCGAAACACTATTATTAAACTCTGGATCATGTTTCACGATAGAGTAGAATAAATAACTTGGTACCCCCCCCCCCAAAACTAACACCCATCATCCTGAATTCACACATTCATGCTTAGTCTAAATATAAAGGAAGTTGTAGCCTACCTATAGGTTGATCGTGCACGCTCCAAATTACAAGGCTAGAGATTTTCCCTTTTGAACGGCCTATGAGCGTTGTCACATTATCAAAATTAGGATCACAATATAAATACGGTAGTTTAGATGCCAAAATCACCAAAAATGGAGACGGACAATTTTTTATAGTCAAACAGGAATTGGGGGATTCGTACTTGAAATTTCGAAATTGACTCAGTCAAAAGTTCATAAATGATGTATTTAACTTATGTCCCAAAGTAAAGCATGATTCATGGCTTAAAATTCAGCTAACTTAATAACACAACGAAAACTCAAATTAAAAGAGAAAAGGAAGCAACTCTTGCACCAATTTTACATCAAAAAGAGTGTTGCCGACACACTCCAACCACTCCATCACGTATTCCTAAATATTACGAGCTAGTGGTACTTCAAATTACCTAAATCGTAGTTAAATCGAGGGAGATTTTGCAATTATAAATTTATAACTCAAGTTCCTTGCCGCAGACCATATAGGCCTGAATAACAGTGGGGCGACCACACATTCCAGTTGCCATCCTCAAATGAGGCACCAGTGCATGAATACCCTTGCCAGGGTTACTGCCATCCGCGTACGTGCCTCAGTTGACAGCAAAAGGAGCTAAGGCCCCAAAACTTCAACAGGATCCCTGGGATTCGTTCGAAACCCTGTGCGTGCAAACAAACTATGCTACCCCATCAAAAACAACATTCTATACTTAATGGAACCATCAAAATTCCCATCTGAGGTCATTTCAATGAAAAGTTGGTCCTACATTCAATTTCCATTTTAAGACAAATTCCAGTAAGGGACTCACAATTAGCCCAGAAGCCTCGGGACATAAATGAAGGGTTATTTTAGACCAACCTTGACATTAAAAAGCTAACTACGTTGACAAAATTCTCATTTGAAATCATTTATTTAGAATATTTACTAAAGTCAAACTTAGGCAGTTAAAACGTTTAATCCCATACACTTGCATTGAAAGCCTTTGGGAGTTGTGCCGACAATGCTTCTTGCCAAACATTACCCTTCTGGAGCAGATGGAATCATCAAAAATAGATTATGAAGTCATGTTACTCAAATTCTAATGGAAGTTGACAATTCAAGTTTCTAAAGTTCCCAAAACAGTAAAACTCACATAAAAACCAAATGAACGACCACGTGACCGAACTACCTGACCCAACAAGTCATAAATGACTTGAGGTTGCTATAGGAAAGCACAAAATGACAAGCATGAGACATAAACACATAAATGACCTGCAGTTCATCAAAATCTCCATCTTAATATCCTCTAGGTTTTAAGTAAAATCAAAATGGAGTAGTCATAAACATAAAAATTTCAGCATCCATGGAAACACACAATTTAGTAACCAATCAAAGCTTAAAACATCATAGAATAGCTCCTTAAATCATAAATCATGCATGTTTAAGAAAACAATTCACCAAACCATGATCCCTTAATGTTAGAAACATTTCACAATTTAGTTGATGCTAATCTTAAAACAACCTAGATCATAAGACATTCATTTTCATAGATCATGCATATCATTCATCAAAACATCAATAATAGTTTCATGACTCCTTTATATATTCACACCATCCTAGGGTTCATGTTCTAATTCATGTATCGTGCATGCAATCATATGAATTTAATTGGAAGAATGTATTTAAGTAAAATCTATAATGATATGATCAAAATCAAACAATTGAATCCATAAAACTAGAACCCCTGAATTATTGAATAAATACCTAACCAACTTAAGGAAATTTGATTGGAGAATTTGAGAATTATATGGTCCTCAATGGGTGAATAGAAAACCATTGATTAAATCCCTACATACCTTAATCTTGTTGTCCAGAAAATGGTGGAATAAGAGCCTTGATTTGGAAACCTTAGTTTCTTCTTACTTGATGTTGAGAGAAAAATAACTGCGGGGATTTTGGAGATTTTGCGTGGAGTGAAAGGTAATGGGCAATTCTAGGAATAAATAAGTTATAGGGTATCTTTTATAGGAGAAAAGATGTAGTATCGTTATTAGTTGCATAGAAAAAGACCCAAATAACATTTATGAAATCTGTTAGAAAGATCCCACGGTTGTGACCCATGACTCGTAGAAATTCCTATGGATCATACTACTCAATCTTAGGTTGAGTAACAATGGCCTAAATTCATGGGTAATTCCTACGACCATAAATAAGGACCATCAAAATTCCTATGATCTCTAGATCGCTTCCGTAAAACACAACTTAAAGTCCTAATTTCATTAAGTTTAAATCTTTTATATGAGACAATCCCACGAATCTTAGAACCAACATACACCCGTCATTTCCCTTTGTAGAAGTAAGATCTTATATTTAATTTATGAATCAACCCTACATATTAGCCGTACGACTCGTCAAACATTCTATGGTTCGTCTAGTCAAGACGTGGGCCAAGACTTCATAAACTAATTTTCCAAACATCAACTTGGAGTTCTACGATTCCACTCAAACAAGGCGTAAGACCCCCTCCGGTCCATAGACCTGTGTCGTAGACCACTACATCAAATAAAATTCTGCACTTCTCTTTCCTTTTGAACTTTCCAACTTCAAAGTTGTTAGAAAATTTCCCCCTTAGAAACATTCGTCCTCAAATGGGACTCAATCTAGCATAAATACAGTAAAAGAGACACTAATAACCCAACATGAATGTGAATCTCATCATAATGCACATAAACATGGAGAATAAGTCCAAGTTAAATCATAACATCAAAATCAAGTTCTCATGAAAATTCATGCATATGGAAATTTGAGAATAACTAAAATGCATGAATCCGACAGAATGAACCATTACGAGCTAAAATCTCAATCTAGAATAAAAGTGTAGGGCAAGATATGAGGTTACCGGTACATCATATGTACTTCGCTCCCAAGTATCACCCTCAACTAATTGATTCTTCTGAATAACTATTATGGAAGTAACTTGTAACACCCTAGAAATTATTAGGCTAAACTAGAGATAAACGTGAAGGGAAAAAGGGACATGGACCAAGGAAAATCGGCAAGGGCCAAGGCAAGGGGCCAAGGTTGCCCGAGCTTGCCAGGGCACTTTCCACACTGCCACAAGGGTCTTCACGAACCATGGTGGCCACCACGACCTGTGGTGCCACTCATGGTGGTGAGGTAGTAAGGCCCACAAGGTTGCCCAAGTTGGCCTCCTCCACACAAGGCCACTTAACGGCTCGTGAAGGCCTAGATGGATCATAGGAATGGTTGTGGTCTTGCATTCACCATGTGGGAGTTAAGTTAAGGTGCCATAGCTACTGATCGAGAGACCACGAGCACCTTCAAGGGCCGTGGTGCCCTTGACGGATCGTGAAGGTGGCCGTAGGTCCTGGCACAAGGTTGGCCAAAGAGGGCTATTTTTTTGAAATTCCTAGTTCAATGGGTATTAAGTGAGGTCATTTTGTATAGTATTAGTACACTTATATAAGCTATTTTAACCCTTAAAACTCCCCAGTAAAGTCATTTATTCCCAAATCCCCAAAAGATCTCCTCTAAAATATTTCTCTGTCTAGAACCTGAAGAAGAAGATAGAGTTTAAAGCTAGGTGAAGATCAAGGCTCCCAATCTTGCAAGTTCTCAAGATAAAACTGTGACGACGCAAGCTAATAGAGAGGTTGTAGCTTCGGTGAACCCAATAATGGGTATGCTTGCTTCAAGGGTGTAGGATTTTATGAGGATGAACCCTCCGGATTTTTATGGCTCCAAAGTGGAAGAGGATCCTAAGGAGTGTATAGATGATGTGTATAAGGTACTTTTTTTTATGGGGTGACTTCAGTAGAAAAACCGGAGCTAGCCTCCTACCAATTGAAAGATGTTGCTCAAGTGTGGTATGAAAAATCAAAAGATGCTAGGTCGATAGGATCGGGTCCAATAGAATGGGAAGTGATCAAACTAGTGTTCCTTGATAGGTTCTTTCCCCGAGAGTTAAGGGAAGCTAAGGTAGAAGAGTTCATTAACCTTAAGCAAGGTATAATGAGTGTTAAGCAGTATTCTTTGAAATTCACCCAACTATCGAAGTATGCTCCTTCTATGGTGTCAGATTCGAGGGATATGATGAGCAGGGTTTTGACGGGAGTGTCCAACAAAGTAGCGAAAGAATGTTGTACGACAATGCTCATTCATGATATGGATATCTAACGTCTTATGGTGTATGCCCACAAAATGAAAGATTCAAAACATAAGGAAAAGAATAGGGAGGCGAAAAGAACTAGGAACAATGATGGGAACTTTTATAATGCAAAGTTCGAGGGACAAGGTCGACCTAGGGTCAAACAAAGATATTCCAGTCACTTCCCCCTATACCCCTAGGTTTAATCAATAAAAAAGTAGTGGGGCTTCATTACCTAGCCTAATTGGACAAAGTGTGGAAGGAATCACTATGGTAGGTGCTTAGCTGACATGGATGGTTGTGGAAAAATTAGGCACAAAATGAGGGATTGCCAAGTGTTAAAGGCTAAGGGGAGAGAGGATAAGCATGTTGCTTCTAGTGGTCCGGATGAGAATGCTCAAAAGAAGAATAGGTTCTATGCTCTTCAAATTAGAGATGAACAAGAGTGACCTCCTAAGTGACTACCGGTATGTGTTTCATACTTTATTAGATTCCGGTAGGGTTTGGTCTTATGTAACTTGATATGTTAGACTTTGAAGTTGTCTTTAGTATGTATGATGTTTTGAAGAGTTCGTATAGTCTTACTCAAGGGGGAGATGGTGTGCTTAGATATCAAGGTCATTGTGTGTTTATGTGTTGCCATGATTTCTTGATATGATGCATGTTCATGAAAGCTTATCATTTAAAAGAAAATGAGTTAGCATGATTATTTCCTCATGTTGTAGTGCATATAGTATGAGTTTCCTATTTCATTTCGTGAGATAAATATATGACCATGCCATAGTTTGGAGTTGAGAGATTCCTCCTTGAATAAATGCTTTTTATGAGTAAATTGCATATGAGCTCCAAGAGAGTATGTTGAGCATGTTTAGTTTGGAGATGAAGTTCCTCCTTTGTTTATGTGCATTTAGATGTGTTGCATGCATGATGGGTTGCTAGTGTAGAGTCGTGACCCTAAGAAGTGCCTAGATTGTCATTTGAGGATGAATGTTTCCAAGGGGGAGAAATTCTAACACCCCATAGTTTGGTCAGTCAACTAGAGCTTGACATGAGGGTTAGAGTAGTAGATTTGACATCCCGTACTAAGAATAAAGTGTTTAGGGTTAGAACTTCACGGTACGACTCCCCAAGGACAAACCTAAGGTCCTTAAGGAAGACCCTAAACAGTACCAAAGAATCTGCCCAACGAGGTGCACCCACGAGGGCACCCACACCCCGTGGAGGGCTCCACGCCTCCTAGATGGCCTCGTGGATCAGGGTCCCAAAAGAGGACTTACAGACCACAACCCATGGAAGACTAGAATACCCCATTGGTCCACCCATGGCCCGTGGGTGTGGTCTTCTAGGTGAGGCAGTGTGGTCCTTTAAACCGGTTTATGTTTTGGCTAAGTGAACTTTCTAGAATTAATTAGTTATTAAGTGATGTCATTTTACCCTAGTTTATACCAACTATATAAAGACTTTATACCCTTAATTAAGTAATTCCAAATTATTTTTTCAAGTCACCAAAAGGAACACAATTCCCATCAAGAAATCCTCTCTGTAGAAGAAGAAGAAGAAGAAGAAGGGGTCAACCTAGGTTAATTCCTCCAATATTCCATTCTTTGTGAGGGCTTTATATCCAGGGTATGTTATCTTACTCATCCATGGATTATTCCATCCATGGAGCCCCCTAGAATTCCCCTAATTGTGAAGATGAAATCCCCAATTCAAGTTAGGGTTCCTTCCAATATTATGGGTTATGTTGAGTATGAATCCCATAGAGTGGATATTTCTTGTTAATGATTGATTTAGTAGTGAATCATGTTATTATTATTATATTACATATTTTCTATGCCTAACCCTAGTTTAATTGATGAAATTGAAGTAATGTGAATTTGTGCCCTAAAAGAGAAAAATTGAAGACGTAGGGATGATCTTCTAGAATGGATGATGTGTATAGTAATTGTTAAAGGGTAAAAGCATTTAAGAATGAATTGAATTAGATTAAAGTAAATGTGATGGATCATTACTAGTAATGATTGAGATTGAAACTTTATGATGAGATATTGTTAGAATTGCTTAAGAATGAAACTTGTAACTAGAATACCTTGTGATCGAGATATGTATGATGATTGTAAGAGGTAGAGCTTTGACAGTAAGGCTTGTTGTCATGAATGTTGACTCCTAGGGCTTTGAGAGTAAAGCTAATATAATGAATTATGTATGTTGTGGCTTTGAGAGTAAAGTCTCGATGAAAATAGAAGATTAATGGATAAAATTTTGGTGTAAGTCCTTTACCTACCTAATCTACCTTAAGAATGTTTCAATGCATTAAGTGATAGAATCACTTGAACACAAATTGATTGTCAAGGACATCCCTCCATGAGTCATGAGTTGAGTAAGGCTTAATAATTAGTCTAAGGGGTGTATGGTTGGCCCCGAGTGGATATTGATAATGAGATGGAAGTTCACACATAGTCGGGTATAGGCTCCAAAATAAAGGAGAACCACACCTAGTTCAGCCCGGACTTCAAAGATAAGGAGGCGATTCTCACATAGTAGGGTCTAGGTTTTTTGAAATTAGGTCTCATGAGATGGAAGCCTTCACCTGGTGGAGTTCAGGTTTCTAGTAATAATTTATGTATCCAATGAAGTAAGACTTGCTTAAAGAAGCACATCATAGTGTTCAAGAGTAAAATGAACTAAGACATACTTGAAGAGGTATCTCCAAGTGTTACAAAACCAATAATGAACTTTGACATACTTAAAGAAGTATCTAATAGGGTTCAATTTAATGAGGACCTATGATATGCTTAATGAAGTCTCTCATATTGTTCCAATGTTTAAAAGAAGGGACTAGTCTCCAAACAAGAGGTATGAGTATGATAACCTAAAGGAGTACTTAGTATGGATGGGATTATGGGGTCTTATCCATGCATTGCCCAAGTATGACTTAAGGTTACCTAAGAAGTGTTTCTCTTATATGATGTATGTTTTGATGGATTTTTTATTTAGTTGCCTTCCATGATAAGTTTGACTAAGGGTAAAGATTCCCTTGTCTATGAGAAGTAAGATAAGGATGAGATCAAAAGACGATAAAGAGGTGTGATGGCCTAAAATTGGTCCTTAGCATAGCAGGGATTATGGTGTCTCATAAATGCATTGCACAAGTATGACTTGAAGGTTACTTATGAAATTTTACTTATGTTATGAGGATTTAAGTATGGACTATGCTTATTAATTTGTGTTATCTCCTATCTTATTGGATTATGCCTTCTGATTGACTTATGCTCATATTATGTCTATGTTGGAGATTATGCTTATCATTATGTTATTATATCTCATGCTTATGGCTTATGTCTTATGTTGGATAACACTTATCTTATGCTCTTATGATGTTATGTTAGCTAACATATTTAGTACATTTTTTACCTATGCATACTCTTTCCTACATTCTTATCAAATGTAGGGTCTGGCGACATTGAGTTCCATATTTGAGACTATTTCTTAGTAGGAGTAAGGATTTGAAGATTGGTGA
Organism: Solanum tuberosum; assembly: GCF_000226075.1. Taxonomy (NCBI): domain Eukaryota; kingdom Viridiplantae; phylum Streptophyta; class Magnoliopsida; order Solanales; family Solanaceae; genus Solanum; species Solanum tuberosum. Next base: position 355,036 of record NW_006238956.1, read on the forward strand.
GTCCTCATAGCATAAGGATAAAGCCACCATTTCCTTTATGTATTTCTTTTATCTTTAGACTATTGTATGGGATGTGTCCCAAGAGTTATTCAAGTTGTTTTAAATGGTTTGAGACAAGTGTAATAAGACTTCCGCTTTGCTTTTATAAAGACTTCGATTGTAAAGAAAATGATTTAAAATTTCCGCACTTTTCTATTATCTTATGTTATGATATGCTAACTGGCTTATATGGAGTCCTTTGGAATTCTATGTGCCATGTTACTTCTAGGGTGTACCCCTGGGTTGTGACACTATCTATGTTTTAGGGTATATGAGTCGTGCTTAGATTCGTTGCGACAAGTTTGGGTCAGTTACTACAAAAAAAATATGGTCAAATTCATTTTCAAGAACACCCAAAAATAGTTTTGTTTATTTGAGTCTTGTTTGAAGTTTATAATGCTAGATTAGTGTTCTGTAGAATTACATGAGTTTCAATCAGAGATTTGATAGAGTTTGGGGTAAGATTGAAGGTTCCACCATTGTTGAGTGAAGAAGCTTGAAGAAGATGTAAATGGGTTTTGAAACCTAAAGTATTTAGCAACGAATTGAAAGATTTAAATTATTGGGGATTGTATCCTACATCAAAGGGAATCTCTACCACAAATTTCGTGAAATTCTGAGTAAAAATCATTAAGGGTATTATTTTGGTTATTCATCTTGTTCATAGTGTTCTTGGTGGATATTCAAATCTTCAAGAAGAAGGAATCTACAAAATAAGGTGTTTAATACAAAATGAAAGGAAAGAAAATGTTGATAAGTGTTAGTGCACAAGGAAATTGACCAAAAGGGGTAAGGAATAAAAGAAGACATAAACAAAGGACCACAAAAGCACAAAATTCGAAAATCTTCACGTGCACACACTAGTCCATTTGTTAAGCTCGACTTAGCTCGCCAAAGTCCATTTGGTGACTTGTCAAATTGTTACCCAGACCACTGAATTGCCCAAACATTCTGTCAACTTCGGTGAGCTTAACTTTAACTTTTGTGAATAAAACAGGGAATTTGGCGACCCAAATCCCATTTTATGCCACCAATCTCAAGTTCTAATTCCTTTGTTTCCTTTTCTGGATTCTCAATCATTTTCACCATTCCTACTTGTTATTTATTGGTTTTTTATTTTTCTTTTAAGCTAGTGCCACTTCTTTTCATACTTTTATTAGTTTTACTTCGTGGTTAAGTTCTTGATTCAAGTTCATTTTGCTTTAATTTAGCCGTCCATTTTTTCGTGAAACAAGAATCCATTCCGGCCTAGAATAGGAATTGACACTTTGTGAACAACCGAGTATAAGCAATATTAAACCTTAGTCGAGCCTAATGCGGACGTAATAAAAGGTGTGTAAACACGAGTGATTGTAAGTTCATTTTTATAATGCTAACAATGTTTTTTGTTTTTTGTGAATTTCTTATTGCTAGGTACTATAGGAACCAGAAATAAAACCCAACCACCTACAGGAGGGGTTACTTTGGAATCTATAATGGGGACAATTACTAATATGATTTGGAGGATGGAGAACATTGAACGATAGAGGTCCACCATGCAAGTATTGTGTCAATGACGGATGGTAGAATGATAAATGTGGAGGGTTGACTCAACTCTACTAATTCCACCCACAAGCTACATATCGTGCTTCCACAAGTGGACACACCCACACTACTTCTCCTACTTACACACCCAAAACGTTCCATCAAGCTCTCAACCCAACAACAATAAATTTTGATCGCACTGTACTGAATACCATTCGACCACTCAAACCCAACTCAATTAACAAGCTCCACCAAACAAAAATTTACCTTACCAAGCAACTCAAAACCAAAACCAACCAATCGAAGTAGTAGAGGTGAGGGATGGTGAGTAGCACAGAGGATATGATGGTGAAGGTAAAGAAAAGCAATGGAATGAAGCACAAAGAATAGACAAATAGGTCAAATGGGGTATAGAGGGCGAGGAGGTAGGTTTCGCCGGGTACCACATGGGAGAAGACAATATGGTAACAATCCTCAAGGTGGAGAACCAAGGAAAGCTTATGCCAATCAAGGGTATGGTCAAGATTTAGGAGGAAAAAATGGTAACCAATATCAAGGGGGAGTCCAAAGGGGTTACTGTAACAACAACCAAGTAGATGAGGGCTGAGGAAATTGTTATGGGGACCAAGGTGGAAATGGAGGCCTAGATGTTTGAATCAACTCTATCAAGACTAATCTTCCACCTTTCAAAGTGGAATGCAATCCCGATGCTTATTTAGAATGGGAGTCGCTTTGTGAAATGATTTTCCAAGTCAATGAATTGGCAGGGTTCAAGAAGAGTTGCTTCGTCATTGCTCAGTTGGAAGCGTTTGCTATTACATAGTGGGAATACATGAAAAAACATCATCTACTACTTCATGATGGGCACCTTCAACCATGTACCAGATTGAAATCCCTTATGAGAGTAAAGTATGTGTCAGAATGGTATCAACAAAAGTTACTAGCTAAATTGTACAAATTCAAGAGAGGAAACAAAAGTGTTGCAGGCTACTATGATGTGTTCCAAATTTTGATCTTGATGCTAAAATACAATGAGAATGAAGATCATGTTGTTATTCGCTTCAAGGTAGGGTTGAACAAAGAGATCTCTTCCAAGATGACTATTCACAAGTTTGCTAGATTTAATGACATCCTCGAAGCAGATAATCAGTAAAGCGGGAACTCAAAGAGGACAAAGTAACTAAATACAAGGGTATTTCATCTTCATGGAGTAAGAACAAAGAGGGAGCTCAAAATTCTTCGGGAACACTCTAAAGTATCCACCAAGAGAAGTAGGTAATAAAGACCCAACCAATTTCCTAAATCCATTCAATGTCACAAGTGTAGAGATAGTGATCATATGATGCGTGAATGTACCAATCAGTTGAATATTCTAGTTCAAGGAGGAGAATTGTACTTGTTGAAGGGGTAGATCAAGAAGAGGGTTGTGAAAAGTAAACCCAAGAAGATGATGAATTTTAGGATGATGGAGATGAGGAACAAGACCCATGTGAAGTAAGAGATGTTGTGGTTCCTAATGGTTTAATGAGGAAAGTCTCAATTGAATAAGCTTGGCATCAAGAAGGAGATTTCACCGTACCAATGTATGTGGTAAGGCGAGTTATGATTAGCAAGGCCATGGATGATCCAACTCAAAGAGAGTATCTTATCCATTCCAAGTGGCTCATAAAATATAATGTATGCTCCTTTATCATTTATAGTGGATGTTTTGCAAATGTTGCTAGCACAACTTTCAAGGATTTTTTATACTTCCTACCACTAAGCATGCTACACCTTACAAACTTCAGTGGTTGAGTTAGTGTGGAGAATTGAGGGTTCATAGACAAATGTTGATCAAGTTCAAAATTGGGAAGTACCAAGAACAAATCCTATGTGATGTGGTCCCTATGTAAGCATGTAATGTACTACTCGGAAGACCTTGTCAATATAATCATTCAATTAAGCATGAGGGGACAACCAGAAAATATTCACTTGTGTTATATGAACATAAATATGTCCTTTATCATATGTCACCCTCTTAAGTCAATGAAGTGTATCAAAATATGAGTGAGTTGAGGGAGAAAAAGAAGGATGAGGAGAAACATGTGGAGGTTGGGTCAATGAAGAGGATGAAAGGAGGAAGTTGAGAGGAAAAGTCCAAGTGTAGTTGGCTAAGTATAAGGAGATAAGGAAGGAAGTTGAGGCCGAAAGTTAATTGATCCTTATCACACATAGGGATCATGTGTTGCATACTAACAAATCTATTTCTTCTCTCCCCCAATCTATTTCCCTTCTTTTGCAGGATTATGATGATGTCTTCCTAAAGGAACTCCCAAGTGGATTACCCCATCTTCGGGGAATTGAGCACCAAATTGACTTCGTGTCAGGCTCACAATTGCGAAACAAACCTCTTTATCGAAGTAATTCGTAAAATACTAAAGAGCTACAAATGAAAGTTGAGGAACTCCTCAACAAAGGTTATGTGAGAAAATGTATAAGTTTGTGTGACGTTCTGATTCTTTTGGTTCCAAAGAAAGATGGAACAATGCGCATGTATTTTCATTGTTGGGACATCAACAAGTTCACGGTAAAGTATTGTCATCCTATCTCTATATTGGATGATATTCTTGATGAGCTAAAAGGTTCTTGTGTTTTCTCAAAGATTGATCTTAGGAGTGGTTATCATCAAATCGGATGAATTACGGTGATTAATGGAAAACCGCATTCAAGATCAAGTTTTGTCTTTATGAATAGTTGGTGATATCTTTACGTCTGACTAATGCTCCTAGTACTTTTATGCATCTCATGAATTGTGTGATGAAATCCTTCATAGGGAAATATGTGGTTGTCTATTTTGATGATATCTTGATTTGTAGTAAAACTATTCATGAGCATGTAGATCATTTGAGATGTATTTTTGATGTGCTTAGGAAGGAAATACTTTATGTTTGTAACAACCCAAAATAATTGATAGGTGAAACTAGAGCCTAACATTTGAGTTTTAGAAGTTTTTGCGTAAATGTGAAGTTGTAAAATAGTCCAAAATTTTGACTAAGTATAAGTTCAAGAGAGCGTTCAAGGAAGGCGAAAGGCATCACTGTCCTTAGAAGATCCCTTGAACATTGCCTTAGCCGTGTGGGAAAAAGGCATTTGTTCAAGAGAAGCTTCAAGGCACGTGAAGAAGTTCACTGTCCTTAGAAGCTCTCGTGAACAATGCCTTAACCATTTTTGGCATAAAGGCAATTCACTTGAGGCTTCAAGGGACGTGAAGCAATTCACTGTCCTTGAAGGTCCTCATGAACTTTGCCTTGGCCATTTTCGGCAAAGTTGGCAGTTCACGTATGGGTTCAAGGGACTTGCAGAAGTCCACGACCCTTAAAGGGTCCCTTAAACAATTATTTTGTTTTTGGGCAATCCAAGGGAGGCATAAAAAGGGGTAATTTCATAATTTCCTTTTTAGCATAAATTAAATGGGTATAATCAATATTATTTTTAAATAAATAAATAAATATATATATATATATCAAATAAATAGTTCATTTGAATACTCCCATGGATATGCCTTAGCTTTAAAAAGCCAAAGGCAAAGTCCAAGGGAGGGTCCAAGGCTAGTGGACCACTTCAAGGACCTAAATTCTCCCTTGGACTTTACCTTAGTTTTATTTGGCAAGTCAATGTGGGCAAAAGGGGCATTTTCGTAAATATTATTTTTAAGTTAAATTAAGAAGTGGGTATATTTTATATTATTTCTAAATACCTATATAAGGTATTTTATGTTAAATACTCCCTAAATAAATCACTTTCACAAAACCCACTTAAAAAGAATAAGAATAAAAGTTCATCTTCCCCTCCTCTCCAATATTTCTCTCTCTAGACTCAAGAAGAAGAAGAAGGCATTGGAGCTAGGATTGCTAGGGTTTCAAGGTTGTTTCCCAAATTGCTTGGAGTTTCTCCATTGATTCTCAAGGAATCAACTAAGGTATGGTTTCTCTTCACTCTTGGGATCTTTTCCCCAAGAGGCTCACTCAAAATTGGATTTCAAAGTTCCCCAAATTCTAGTTTTTTCTATCAATTTCGTGGGTCACTTTCCAAATGTGTTTTCATTGAATTATAATGATTAATTATGGTTGTATATGATGATTTGTGGATGAATTAATGTCATGTTGATGATTTTTGAAAAAATCCCCACAAGACCCATGAATTTCCCCTTCTTTCTCACTTTAAACTCTAGTGTGACTTTAATGGTGAATTAAGGATGAAGATTTAATATGTAATTGTGGGATTCAGTATTGTATTATGATGCTGCTGTATATGATGGTTGATTATCAATGAATTAGGGTTGAATATTGATATGAGCCTTGAAGGCTATGAATGAAGGCTGTCACATTGATGAATGTTAATATATTGAACTGTTCATCCACTTATGGTGGAGGTGCTACTTGATTATGAATTGTAGTGATTGAGTTATGTTCCTCTTCCCTACAACCCCAAGTGTTGACAAGAATGCTATGATATGAACATGAATGTTAAGCTATGATTATGGTAGTGTTGGTATGATGAATAGAAGGCAAATCTCATGAACACTATATGGCTATGCTATGAATGAACATTATTATATGCTGATGGTTTTATGATGAAAGGTTATTCTCATCCTAGAACTTATGAGCTATATAATGAATGATGGGTTGAATTCCTAATGCATTCCTTATTAAATTAATGTGTAAGTAAACGCCTAATACTACTTTAAATGGGATATGAGCTTAGCACCGAGTGAACATGAATATGAGATGAAAGCGTTTACGTTTAGAAAGTTCGGCTTCCCATATGGGTTCCTTCTATGTTTAACATGTCCATGTTCCCAATATATATGTTGTCTCATGAGATAGAAACCTACTACGTCTAGCAAGTTCGGGTTTCTAGTAGCAATCTCATTGTTCCTTAACTATGTTTGCTCACATAGGTATTAGCTAGTGGATCCACTTAGATGTTATTATATTAGTTCTACCTAGGCAAGTACAACACTCTCCCTCGATGTGGGAGTAGAACACCGGATTCCATGTAAGCTGACATGGTCTATGTCGGTTAGTGCTAATATCCCAATGTTTTAAGAAGATTATCTAAAGTATGAATAGGACTTATGTAAATGACTTATGAACTCTAACTAGGACTACTTGAGGGATACTACTTAGTATAGGTAGGGGTATGGGACTTTACCTATGAATTGCACAAGTGGGTTCTTGTGTGAGTCATTTATATGCGGTAAGGTATAAATGATGTTAAAGTTGGTTCACCTATTATGAAGTTGATTATGTATGTGACTACACTTGTGTCTTCTTGATGGCTTTAGTTAGTATATATGGGGGTATGGGACTTCATGTGTACATTGCACAAGTGAACTTGAAAGGGTGTCATGGGTGGTGTCCTATGATGGTATGATGTAAATGGAACTCAAATATGTAAGGTATGGGTTATGGCTTATTGTTATGATCATGAATGTCTCTTTATCTTGTAATGTGGATTGGCTAAATGTTCCTTGAATATCTACTATGGCTTTTAACTTGAAGTAGCATGTGTTCAACTAAAGGTCCATTTTATGCATGTTTTAAATGGTTTTAATTGCATGGCTTCCATACTTAGTACAATTGTTTGTGCTAACCCATATTTCTTCCTTTTTCTAATAAGTGTAGGTTCCGGGAAGTGATTGTGCTACTAAAAGGTTCAAGCTTCGACTTAGACTTTCTCCAAGACTTTTTGGTATGTCCTCATGTTTCGTGGACACACATTGTGACACTTATGTTCCTTATATTGTAATAGACTATTAGATTTCTTATGTACTTTTTATTTTGAGACAATTCTATTATAAAGGTCTATGGTCCCTAGTTGAGACTCTTATGTGTACTTAGATGGTTTCATCGAGATGATGATATCTAGACACTCTACTTTCTATTTTCTATTATGAGACACTCTGACATTGATGTTGAAATTTTTTTAAATTTCCGCATTATTCAATGTCTATATGCAATGACGAATATGCTAAGGGCTTGTATAAGACCCCTTTGGGGTCAAGTACATCGTGTTACTCCTAGGGGGTGCTCTCAGGGCGTGACAATGCTAATCTCGAAAAGTGTTCATTCTATGTTGATGAACTTGTTCAATTGGGATTTTTTGTGAGTTCAAGAGGCGTTGAGGTTTATGAATCTAAGAAATAAACTATAAGGAATTGGCCAATTTTGAAGTCCATAAGCAACATTAGAAGCTTTCGTGCATTGGCTAGTTTTAATAGGTGGTTTGTCAAAGGATTTAGTACAATACACTGTTCATTGACCGAGGTAATCTGAAAGGATAAGCCTTTAAAGTGGGGTGAAGAGCAAGCGAACGCTTTTTAGACTTTGAAATCAATTCTCAGCTCCACTCCTTTCTTCCAACTACCCAATTTTTAGAAAATGTTTGAAGCTGAATGTGATGCTAGTAAAGTATGATTTGGAGCCGTCTTAATGACAGACCAAAAGCTCATTTCTTATTTTAGTTAAAAGCTTAACAATGCAACTTTCAATTATTGCACTTATGATCTTGAATTGTATGCTTTAATTAGAGTATTGGGTAATTGGAAACATTACTTATGCCCCAAAGAATTTGTGATTCTAACCGATCAAGAGTCTCTAAAGCATGTTGGGGCCCAAGGAAAGTTAAACAAAAGGCACGCCAAATAGAGTGAACTCCTTGAATCTTTCCCTTATGTAATTCAATTTTAAAAAGAGAAGGAAAATGTGGTGGCTGATGCCTTGTCTAGGAAACATGTGTTGATAACTACTTTATCTGCTAAATGGCTTGGTTTTTAAAGTTTGAAGACAATGTATCCCAAGGACCCCATTTATGCTCAAATCATCTAAGATTTTGAGGAACGGGAGAGGGAAATGTGGCTTAGGGATAAGTTTTCTACTCCCTATTCTAAATTTGTTGGTTTCTTGTTCAAAGGAAAGCGACTATGCGTACCTATGAGCTCTTGGAGAGAACTATTTGTTAGGTAGGTACACGATGGGGGATTAATTGGTCAATTTTGTGTTGAGAAAACTAGGGGATTTCTCGAGGAACAATTCTATTGGCCTAAGATGCACAAACATGTTGCAAATAATGTGGCCAATGTTTGAATGTGGAAGTGCCAACTCACATCCCCTTCCACGTTGTTAATACACTCCATTTCCCACTCCCTCAAAAGACCTTGGATTTATATTTCAATGGAATTTGTTTTGGGTATTCCTAACACAAAAAGAAGTACAGATAGTATATTTGTTGTTGTTGATCGATTTTAAAAGATGGCTCATTTCATTCTATATCATAAATGTGATGATGCTTCTAATGTGGCAGCATTGTTTGTTTAAAATGTTATTAAACTGCATGGAATTCCTCAAAACAATCGTAATTTATAGGGACCAAAAGTTCCTTACTCACTTTTTGAAAGAATTATAGGGTAGACTTGCTACCAAGTTGTTTTTCTGAACTACTTGTTACCCACAAACAGATCGCCAAACCGAAGTTGTGAATAGGACCTTGGGTTGTATGCTTCGTGTCATGGTACATGGAAAATTGGCCTCATGGGAGGAACTTTTCCATTAGTTAAGTTTGCTTTTAATCGAGTTATTCATAGAATTATTGGCATGACTCCATTTGAAGTTGTGTATAGTTTTAATACCCTAACCCCTTTAGATATCACTCATATTTCTCAACATATTCCTTTAATCTTAGATGCAAACAAAAGAGTGGAATCCATGAAAAAACTTCATGAGAAGGTTAGACTTCACCTTAGAAAAGAAAAACCAAGAGGTAGCCAAAAGTGCGAACAAGGGTTGCAAGAGGATTGTGATTGAACCAGGTGAGTGGGTGTGGGTGAATTTTCGTAAGGAGAAATTTCCCACATATCGAAAAACTAAGTTGATGCCAAGAGGTGATGGCCCATTTCAAGTGCTTGGAAGACTCAATGACAATCCATACGAAATTGATCTTCCTTCGGAGTATCAAGTTCACAACACCATCAATATTTGCAACCTTTCTCCATATACAACTCTTGATGATGATGACCAATCAAATTTGGGGACAAATTCTTTTCGAGAAGGGGATAATGATGCAATTGAGATTTCACCAAGACCGTTCAATTGAAGTCAAGCTCGAGATCTTCAAAGAATGCAAGGATTGTTAATGAAGCTAAAGGTTCTTGAGCATGTGTTGATGGCAAATAAAGGGTTCCATGCCTTAAATATTTCTTTGAGGGGCGTAGGAAAGATGATTGAAGCAGCTACAACTTTTGGTGAGCTCAAATCCTTTGGCAACTCATTGAACGGCTTCGACGAGGGCTCATAAACTTGACAAAAGTTCCAAAAACTCTAGAGAATCAGGTCTGTGAGTCACCTTGCCAACCCACTCGGTGACTCACCGAACCCATTAGGCGAGGATGACCCATCTCATTGTTTTACCTATTTTGGGCTACTTTTGGGCCTCTTTTGTAATAACTATATAAAACTATAAATAACTAATTTAGGTTCTCATTTCAGTAGACTATTTTGAAACGGATATTGTGAAACTCGTGTATGATTGTTTAGAGCTTTGTATAAGCATCGGTTGATTATTGTTTAGAAATGTTGGTTGATAGGTGAATTCATTTCCCTCGAGGTCATTGTAAGAGATATGTGCTCATTATAGGATTAACGGATTGAGGTCTTACGGCTTAATATACCTTTTGGTTGCTTTCTATTTCCTCTTTTTCTGTGTATCTATCTATGTTTCTTTCTTGACTTTAATTTTCGTATTTTCATTCGTAAGTTGTAGTGAGAATTACATCACAAAAGCACGCCGTGCAATATTACCTTTTCCAAATTTGAAGCTTCTCATAATATTCTAAAGGGAATGAAGTCATAATGGGAAAAAAGTGATCTAATTTAATCAATTGGTCCACAATGACCAAAATCAAATCCAATTGTCGATGAGTGCGTGGTAAGCCTGTAATGAAGTCCATATTCAAATCGTCCCACTTCAATGTAGGAATACAAATGTTTTGAGCCAAACCACTCGGTATTTGATGTGCATATTTCACTTGTTGACAATTTGGACAATGAGCCAAAAATTCCCCAATATATTTCTTCATTCCATTCACCCAATAGACTTCTTGCAATTCACGATATATCTTGGTGGCTCCTTGGTGAATAGAACATCGAGAACATAATGCTTAAATCATAATCTGATTTCTCAACCCATCAACATTTGGAACACATAAGTGACCTTGGCATCGAAAGACACCATCCCCCCCTTGGGAGAAAGCCTCAATGGGTTTTTTTGGAAATTGACTTCTTCAATTTAACCATAATTGAATAAAGATCTTTCTTAGCCTTTACATATGATATAAAAGACGATTCCGAGCCATTATGGACGACTACACGACCTTCATTAGTATGAACCAAGTGAACACCCAATGGGGTCTATCTATGAACATCATGGACTAACTCCTTTTTATCATCATCAACATACGTAACATTATCCATAGAAAGGCAACTAAGAGTGTCCGTTACCACATTCACCTTTCTAGGATGATATAATACACTCATATCATAATCCTTTAGAAACTCAAGCAATCTCCATTGGAGAAGATTAAAGTATTTTTGAGGGGACTCATACTTTAAAATCTTATTCTCGGTGAATACATCGACATGAACACCATAATAGTAATGCCTCTAAAACAATACAACAAGCACCACAGTTGATAACTCCAAATTGTGAGTGGGATAATTCTTTTCATGCATCTCCAATTTCCTTGTAGCATAAGCAATGATTTTCCCATGTTGAATAAAAAAGAAAACAAACATTTATTCCGGAAGCATCACAATAAACTAGAAAACCATATGATCCCTCTGGTACCATTAAAATAGGGGTTGAAGTGACTCTATCTTTAAATTCTTTGAAACTCTTGTCACAGTCTTCAAACCACATGAAATTTCACCTTCTTTTTAGTCAAGGTTGTAAAAGCTGAGGAAATAGAGGAAAAAACTTCCACAACCCTTCTATAATAACCGGCAAAACCTAAGAAACTCCATATATCTTAAGCGGACAAAGGTCTTGGACAATTTATAACAGCCTCAGCTTTTTAAGGATCGAAGTGAATACCTTCACGAGAGACAATATGGCAAAGGAAATAAATGGACCTCCACCATAATTCACACTTGCTAACTTAGCATACAACTCATGGTCCTTGAAAATTTTCAATAGAATCCTGAAATGATCAACATGCTCATCCTTAATCCGTGAGTAAATAAAAATATCTTCAAAACAATACTCACAGTCATATCAAGATATGGGTTAAATACACATTTAATCAAAAACATAAACTCCACCAAGGCATTAGTCAAACCAAAAAATATTACCAAAAGCTCTTAATGACCATATTGAGTTCATAAAACCCTCTTCGGATTGTCATTCTCATTCACCCTTCATTCGTTATAACCCAACCGAAGGTCAATCTTTGAGAAGTAACTCGCTCATTTGAGTTGATAAAACAATCCATCTATCCGTGTAATATGATACTTATTATTCTTGATAAACTTATTCTATTGCTGATAGTTGATGAGTCCACAAATTAGACTCATTCAGGGCTATATTTTGATAGAATTAGTGTCCTCAAATGCATATTTTGTCTCAATATCTGATATAAACCCTTAAGTTTCAGGTATTTAAAGTTTGAGACAAAACATGGACACTACTTGGCAAGAAGGAACAAGGCGGCTGAAAAGAACGAAGAAATGAAGGCCTGAAGATCGCCGAGCCCAGTTGGCGAGTCACCGATCAGCCTGGAGATCTCCTTTTATTCCAGTGTGCTCAGCCGTGAAGGAAAAGGTCAAGTTGGCGATGAAATAAGGCAGTCGGCGCGTCGCCGAGCAGTTCTGCAAAGTAGTACCATATCTCCCAATGACTCAAAACGTGAAGAGGTTGAAGGCTAAAGTAGGAAGGCGATTAAATCGACCAAAAGGCAGATCGCCGAGTGTATCGGCATTCCCGACTATCTGCGTCGAATGGTCCTACACAACATAAATTTTCAAACACTATAAATACTTGTTTAAATTTATAGCTTAGTATCAGACTTTTATTATTCGTACTTTTTACAGTTTTTTGCGAGAGTTTTAGTTTTAGAGGGTTTTGGAGACTTTGTTCTAAGACCTAGAAGATTCAAATTGTTTCAACTCCAAGAAATTGAACGTAGCTATCAAAGATTCTTCACTCTTGACGTGTTTTAAGACTTAATTCTTCATACCCAGTTGATGGAACTTGATATTGGTATAATTTTTTATCTTTTATATATGTTTAGCTAAAACCCCGATTCTTGGGGTGTGATTTTGTGAATATGGGTAAAATTAATTTTTGGGTCTTGCTTGTTGATAGTTTATTTGTTTTTTAAATGTGATTTCGTTTAGTAGTTATGTATGAACTTAATAGGATTTTAGTTGCAAATATGATTTCATCTTACTACTTTTTGCTTATGAGAGAGAGAGGTCGTAAAACTAAGACTACTAAATTGATAGTCGGTGGTATTGGGTCGACATGGGTTCAGCTCGAAAAAGAGAATCCTAGTCCTTCTTCCACATATTCAGCTCGAGAGAATGAATGGGCTAAGTCAGAGGCTGTGCTTAATGCGGCAACTCGGTGTTCGAGAGAAACCGAGTTGATTTGGAGTAAGTTGCTCGAGAGAGAATTAACTCCCACTATAGCCTAGCCTTGTCACAAATGTTCAACAATTTACTATCAAAAGCATGTAGCTGATAGTCTAATTTATCCCATATTCCTATCACATCCCAAGAATCCCGTCTCCATATCTCGTTTCCTTATATTTTTGCTCTTTTTAGTTGTTAATCAATATAAACCCCCATTGATAATTAACGTTTGCATCACCCCTTTAGATTTAGTATGTTTTTATTCGTTAATATATATAGCTATGACTAATTATAACTTACTTTTACTTTTCTATTAATTCTCGAAACCACTCCCTGTGGGAACGATCCCAACCCTTGGTTGGGTTATATCACTAGACGCGATCGTTGACACTTGAACCGAAATAGTGTCAGTTGATTACGTCGAACATCAAAATGGCATCACTGTCGGGGAGTGGTGTTGGTTGAGAATTTGTAGTTTAGTAGAATTTTTGTTCTTATTAGTTATAGTTTTAATTACTTAATCTTTAGCTTTGTTTTGAATAAGACACTATAGTATGTCTAATAGCACTGGTGATCAAATGAATTCGTCTTTTTCTGAGAATGATGTCTCTTAGGGGTAACAACCTAAGTTTCAAACAATTAGAGAGGGAGTCAATCCATGAGTTGTGGCTGAAATTTATCGCAATCTTCATCCAGAACCCAACTCATGGAATCTCAGAAAACATGCTATTGGACTACTTATACAAAAGTCTTGGCCTGAAAAATAAGAAAATTGCTGATCAAATATTTTCGAGGGGTCTCTCACCACTACCCTACGCAATAGCAGCCCATCTCCTTGATAACCTGGCTATGACCAACAAAGAGACTGAGAAAGGTCATCTTTTGGCCACATTGTTGACCCAGTTGGATCTATTGACTAAGAGGATCATGGAATTGGAAGCACCGGAGAAATACAAAGACCGGTACATCCCCCCTCATGAGCATATAAAGCCGAATGTGAACGAGGGTGGACAAATAGCGGAGATGCTCTGCCTTATTCTCCATAAAGTGAAAAGTCACGACAGAGTGTTAAATGAGATAAAGGAGAATGTCTCAATGCTGAATGAGATAACTACTTTCCATTTCCTATCTGTTAAGCTGCTAGAGACCCGAATGGGTCATGTGATGTCTCCTCTCCACCCCATGAATCAAGACTAACTGGTGAAGTTGTTCCACGACTATAACTAAGGCTTTTCTTGGGAGGCAACCCAAGGTTTTACAGCTTTACGAATAATGGTGTGTTAAAAATGCAGGACAAAATGAGGAAAGTATTTGAAAATTACAAGAATTGGAGAGATAAAGGCCTAGTTGGCTAGTCGGTGACGGGGTCCGCAACTTTGACCTAAATCGCCATTGGATTCAAGGAAAATTCAACTTGGATTCTGTAAAAATCGGTGGATTCATGGAATGATTTGTGGATCGCCAACCCGTTAGGCAAACTCAAATTTGTCTGTCGTTTGGAATCCCAATTTAATTTGAGGCCCCATACAATTCGGCGAGTTAAGTGATCGTTTGGCGTGTCACCGAGTAGTTTGGCAAATTCAACTAATGTCGCCGAATGGGTGAGATCTAGATAGTTTTTATAAAGCCACATGTTTAAACTTTCAACCCTTTTCATTTTCCCTCAGTCTCGATATTCACAAAATCGCACATACTTAGTATTTTCAAAATTTCACATATTGTAAGTATTTTAGTTGATTAATTGTTGTCTGGATCTGGGTTAATTTGCCGCCTAGCATCACAGTTTTGATTTAATCTGCCAAACCTTGCATTTACTTTTGGTATTTATGCTCTTATGCATGTTATTTTATCATGTTGTCGTGTGCTGAGCCTCTCTGATAAAATTAGATTATTCAAATGCCTATTTTTTACTCAAGAATCCTATCCATTTTGTCTTAACTTTTGAAATCCAATTCTTATGAATTAAAATGAATGAAATTTTATGGGGTTGCTCTTGCATATTGTTTAATTTGGCCAAAACTTGGAGAAGCCTAAGCATAATTGATCTAGTGCATGTTTTTTATTTTATTTTCTGGGGTTGCGGGTTTGAGTTTGAAAAGTTGGGTTTCAAACAGGCACATTTAGCCGTTTGGCGAGTTGGGTCGAGCTCGTCGAACCACTCGACGGTTTGCCTAATGTCCCCATCTCGCCTTTAATATCATGCTTTATTTGATGTTTGGTTCTGTAAATTTCGGTGAGAAGCCTGAGGTCGCCGATAGCATTCAATGACTGGCCGAGAGTATTCTTGATTTTCGTTTGTCTATACCCTGAACCCTTGCTGCACTAGAAGTTTCAGCAGGCTAGCCCTGGTTCACCAAAAGTGACCTGCCATCGCCAACTTGTTGAGAATTTTAAGCCAATCCTTTAGGCGAACCCGACTTAGCTCGCCAAAGAGATTGGGTGACCCACCGACTTGATCAGCGAGTCTGTCTACAGTAAGCTTTCTGTGCTTTCATATGAATATTTACTAACTTTTTCCCAATGTATTGCAGACATGGCTACACCCAAAGTCGCAGGTAGAAACATGCCACCCCGAAATAAGGACAAAGGGATTAAAATCAACGAAGGTGCAGCTATATTAAAAGGCAAGGCTACAAAACTTTCCACAACTAGTGGAAAGGGCAAACGAAAAGGCAAGGCACCGACATCACCAGAGGTCAGCTCCGACAAGGAGGGAATTTATGACACTTACCTCACTGTTTTTTAGAGTGAGGGTGAACAATAAGAAAGAGAAAGTGCAGTCTCTTATGATGATGAGCTGATAATGGCACAGGGGGTTGAATTGAGATCGAAGAAACTCAATGATCCATCTAGGATCCGAAATCCTCCGTCGACCACTTCTACTCCCCTAGTCCCAGAGCAGGCAATGGTGCTTACTCTGCCAATACAGGGTCCTCATCCCAAGGAAATAAACAAATTAAACACGGAGGAATTAAGGACAATTATTGAGGAAAAGAGTCTCTCTACGGATAGAGTGATTGATAGGTACCCCGAGATTATGAGATGTCTAAAATCTCATAACTTTCATATCTTCACAAAGCCCCATGGCCCGATATTCCAAGCAGGGTCAG
The DNA here is from genome assembly GCF_000226075.1 of Solanum tuberosum. NCBI lineage: Eukaryota > Viridiplantae > Streptophyta > Magnoliopsida > Solanales > Solanaceae > Solanum > Solanum tuberosum. Next base: position 371,375 of record NW_006238956.1, read on the forward strand.
AGAGTTCTACTGTGCATACAGTGCATTGATACCACAAGGGAAGAAGCCGGTAGCTAAATTTAAATTGGTTAACTACGGTTGTCAGGGGAAAGAAAGTACAATGTGACCCTCCTGCTATAAACGTTGTTCTGGGGTGCACCGCAACACTTGAGGAGATAAGTCAAGTTATGATGAGAAAGACGTCACTGGAGGATATGAAAGAATGGTTGGGCCCATTAATATCAAACGGCACACCTAAGTGGCTTGAGGCTGGGGTAGTTATCGAGAAGAAGGAACTAAATATGGCAGAAATGTATTGATTTGGCTTCATCAGCAACACGATCATGCCTTCACAGAATGAATCTATCCTTGGTAACGCAAAAACAACCTGCTTAGGTTCCCTCATTAAGGGAACAATGCTAAACTTGGGATGGATCATTGCTTCAGAGATGCTTATGTGTGTAAGGCAGCGCCAAACCTCACTTCCCTTCCCGGTATTGATCACTAACTGTGCAGACGTGCTCGGGTACCTCGAGATGCCAAGAAGGATGTGGAAGTGATGCCCATATCCTCTAATGATATTGGGAGGATCGAAGCCGAATATCTTAAGGATCAGGCGGAGAAGAAGCAGAAAGAAGCTACGACCACTAAATCCATACCTGCAGAGACATTTTTGCCTACTCTTGCTGCTGGGCCTTCAAGTACTTCTAATTCCATTGTCACCTTTGCTGACACTCTAGGTTCCTTTGTTGCTGCATTACCGCCTAGACCCATTGTTGTTATTGCATCCCGTGCTCTGATGACACAGGCATCCTTGTTTCGGATGGGACAACTTCCCCAATCTCCTAATCGTCGGGCTGCCAACTTAGAAACCTCCATTCTAGGCATGATTCAGACAGCCCTAAATAATGTTGTAACACCGATGAGAGCTACAATTAACTCTCTTGAGGCTAAAATAGCAGTGTGTGAGCGTGATCAAGGGGCCACATATGAGGTGACAGCATTAAAGGATGCTATTACTGCTTTGAGGAATGATGTGGATCAGATGAAGGCCACTGATATGTCCATGGTCTTCGTAATGGTGGAGATCGCTGATGTGCCAGAATGCCTTCAGCCATCACCAGAAATGAGGATAGAGTTGAGTAGATAGCTGAGCCTGTGTCGAAGGCAGAGATAGGCAAGGAAATGCTCGAGGAATCTGTGGAAGCTGCAAATGAGGACCTGACAGAGATTGAAACAATTATGATATATGCGGTTGTACAGACCTCCATGGCAAACACACCTTTTGATGTCTCTAGTGGAGGTGGTCCTTCTGGTGGGACCCAGAGTACTGAGGCCTGAGGCCAAACTGATATCCCAGGCACTGATGGAGCGACTGCTTAAACTTGATCCCCTCTTGACCTCCATCTCTGTCTTTCTTTATTGGAAATTTTGTATAATTCTGCTTGCATTTGAGGAGAATTGTCTTATTTTTATTTTTGTGGGGTGAGGTCCTCCTTTGTGTTCTTTTCATGAATATTCGTTTTTGATTGTGTTTTTGGGCCATTGAGCTTAAAATTGTATTTTATACTGTTTTTTGTGGATGTTTGAGCTTGTGGCTCCTTTTATTTTAATTGCAAATAATTTTTTACATACCCTTCCAAAAAAAATTGCCACCCCTTCTGTGCGAATATGGTTGTTCTTTCACAAATTTTAGTCTCGATTTTAATCAATATCGATGATTCAAATAATGCTCATAATCGCACAAGCATGAATGTGCGGCTACGCTGAGACCAAGTGAAGTTATTTTTCTATGACAAATTAGAACTAAATCTTATTTTTCTATTAATTCTTGAAACCACTCCCTGTGGGAACAATCTCAACCCTTGGTTGGGTTATATCACTACACACGATCGTTGGCACTTGAACTGAAATAGTGTGAGTTGATTACGTCAAACATCAGGTTCTTCTTCCGATTACTCAAGGCCAAGGGAGAATCAAAGTTGGAATTCCAAGAGGTACGTGGAGGGTTTCCAACCACGCTAGCGAGGCAGAAATCAAGGTTGGAACTATCATAAGGGAGAAGAACAAAGGAGATACTATCAAGATTGGGCTGAGCTAAATGATTATTGGAGAAGGGAAGAAGATTATGAGGAGAACCATACTCACTGAAGTGAAAGCCCATAATCAAAAGGGAGTGCAAGCAGTCACCGGGTGATTGACTGGTTGTCATGCATACCTGAGAAAGTTGAAGGTTTGGATTATTTGTTTAAAGGGATGAAAAATGACTTTTCATCATTGAACAGTAAGGTGAACTCTCATACCGACGCCATCAAGACACTTGAAGGACAACTGAGTTTATTATTAGCTCAGTAGAAACCAAAGATAACAAGAGAATGTGACGATAGAGGGCTAGTTGTAGTTACTCGTAGCGGAAAGGTGGAAATAGGTAATGTGATGGGAAATGAAGATGCTCAAAAGCATGAAGAAGGTGAAGACATGGAGGAACAAGAGTTGCTTATTCATCAAAACCTTGCCAAAGAACAACAAAGGGAAGTGGAACAGCACATCCAAATTCCAAAAGTCATGTAACCGTTACCCAAAATACCTCCACCATTTCCCCAACTATTAAAGAAGAAAAATGAAGATGAGAAGTTCAAGTAAATGTTCAAGACACTATCAATCAACCTCCCCCTTGTGGAAGCATTATTGGAAATGTCGGGATACACCAAGTTCATGAAAGAGTTAGTCACAAAGAAGAGGAGTTTGAATTTTGAGACAATTGAAGTTTCCCATAGTTGTAGTGCAATTATGACTAAGGAGCTTATCAAAAAGAGAGAAGATCCTGGGGCATTCACTATTCCTTACACCATAGTCATGCTCCAATTCGCTAAAGCTTTATGCGATTTGGGAGCAAGCATCAACTTAATGCCCTCTGCGATATACAAACAACTTGGGTTGGGTGAACCGAAAGAAACCACAACGATACTCCTGATGGTAGACCGTTCAATCAAACCTCATGTGGGGATACTTTATGACATCTTGGTAAAGGTCGATCGGTTCATTCTTCCGGCTGATTTTGTTATTATAGATTTTGACATAGATGCTGAAATTCCCATTATTTTGGGAAGGCCATTTTTGGCAACCGAGAGAGCATTGGTATATTTTGAAAGTTGAAAACTGAAGTTTCGGGTGAGCGACGATAAAGTAACCTTTAATAATTTTTATTCCATGAAACACCCAAGTGTTATTCATGTGGTGTCTACTGATGATGTTATTGATGAGGCGGTAGCTAGTGTAAGCCATTTGATGTGCATTAATGAACCCCTTGAAGTTGTACTTGCTAATTATGATGAATGCAAAGTTCAGGGCTATGAGGAAGTAGTAGCTCCCTTATCGGGATTATGAGGGTATTCAAAGATTCCAATCAAGTTGGATATTGACCTAAAAAATAGAGAGAGTCCTCCCGCAAAGCCATTAATAGAAGAACCACCTAATCTGGAATTGAAAGCTCTTCCTTCTAATCTCCGATATGCTTTCTTGGTGGAAAATTACACTTTACCGGTGATCATTGTAGTTGACTTGCTTGAATGGCAGGTGAAATTTCTCCTTGAACTGTTGCGAAAGCATATAAAAGCTATAGGTTGGACCATCGCTCATATAGTGGGCATTCCTCCCTATATTTGTACTCAGAAAATTCAGCTTGATAATGAGTGTGAACCTAGTGATGAGCATCAGCGGAGATTAAACCCACCAATGCAAGAACTGGTAAAAAAGGAAATCATCAAGTTGTTGGATGCAGGTGTGATCTACCTTATTGCGAATAGCAAATGGCTAAGTCCGGTGGAATTTGTACCGAAAAAGTAAGGTATTATCGTAGTCCTAAATGCAAACGGGGAGCTTCTGCCGACTAGACCGGTGACCGGGTGGAGAGTATGCATGGATTATCGAAAGCTCAATTCGTGGACTGAAAAGGATCACTTTCCAATGCCTTTTATTGATCGAAGGATTGACCGACTATCAGAGAGGGGCTGGTACTACTTTCTAGATTGGTACTCCGGTTACAACCAAATCTCTATTGCGCCGGAAGACCAACATAAAACCACCTTCACCCGCCCTTATGGAACGTTTGCATTTAAAAGAATTTCATTCGGGCTATGTAATGATTCGGCAACATTTTAGCATTGAACGTTATCCATTTTTGTGGACATGGTAGAAGACTCTATGGAGGTATTCATGGACGACTTTTCAGTCGTAAGGGATACGTTTGAAGAATGCTTGGCACACTAGGGAAAAGTACTCCAAAGATGCGTGGAAACAAACCTGGTTCTATATTGGGAGAAATGCCACTTTATGGTGAAGGAAGGCATAGTTCTCGGGCACAAGGTGTCACAAAAGGGATTAGAAGTCGATAAGGCCAAAATTGAGGTGATTGAGAAACGACATCCGCCAATTTCAGTGAAGTGTGTTCGTAACTTCTTGGGACATGCTTGTTTCTACTCATCAAGGAATTCTCAAACATTGCACACAAGGGTAGAGTGGAGTAGTTAAACAAATTGGATGAATTCAGATTCAAAGCTTATGAAAGTTCAGCCCTTTACAAGGAAAAAATGAAGAAATAGCATGATGCTAAAATCCTTAAGAGGGAGTTTAGAGTGGGAGATTGGGTGTTACTATACAATTCCCGACATAGACGCTTTCCAGGAAAGCTCAAGTCCAAATGGTCAGGACCATTTAGAGTGACAAGAGTATTCACCAATGGTTCCATAGAAGTTAAGGGTTAAGAGGGACTTGCATTTAAGGTGAATGGGAAACACTTAAAATTATACTTTGCAGAATGCCAGGAGATTTCTTTGATTGAGGTGGTGTACCTAGAAGATGCTTGAGAGCATTTCCACGTCGTGCCACTACGTTAAATAAGGCGCTTCTTGGGAGGCAACCCAAGTGTTAGTGTTTTAAATAATATGTGTTGATTTTGCAGGATTAGGGATCTTGAGCGAGACAAAAGTCTTCTTGGCGAGTCACTGAACTATTTCGGTGAGCACGACTTGGTTCCCCTTATGAATATAAAAAAAAATGAGGCTGAGACTCTGGAACATTCGGCGTGATACCTTCACCCGTCGGCATATCGTCGATGTGTTTAGGCGACCTGATTTTCCTCTCCATTTATAATCAAAGCAGACAACGTTCCTCAAGGATCGACCGGCGATGCTTTAAGTTCACTATGCAGATCGCCGAGTTGTTTGTCAATCCACTACATCTTTGCCGATATGCCTTCTCTTGGAGTGCAGTCTACTAGAACTAAGGGCGATCTGAAGAACATTTGGTGTATCGCCGAAGCGCTCAGTGACCAATTCATTCCATCGCCAACTAGGCATTTAGTGAAGATTCCCCGTGACCCTACTATACTTGTTTACACACTAGATTGTTTTTCAATTCTTGTCAGTTTTTATTTATTGTTCATATTTAGTTTATTTGCGATAAATACCCACTCTCTACCCACATTCGGGACTATAAATGATTGAACATGTGAGTGAATATGGAATGATTCATTTTGTGAGGGCATTTGAATACCTTTGTTACGCTTGAACTAACATTTGAAGCAAGTATAGTTAGCTTGAGATTCTTTGATAATGGTGAGTCACAACTTGAAACTTTGAATGCAAAATTGATCCTTGCATGAGTAAGTTGAGACTTTTTGTGTGCATTGATGATCGAGTCTTGTGTAGCACTGTTTGAGACATCCTTTTTGAACTGTTGAACTTGAGCTTTACTTAAGGACAAGTAAAAGTTTAATTTGGGGGTTGTTGATAAGTCCACGATTTGGACTTTTTTAGGGCTTTATTTGGATAGATTTAGTGTCCTCAAATGCATATTTTGTTTCAATAACTGATGAATACCCTTGAGTTTCAGGTATTTGGAGTTAGAGACAAAGCGTGGACACTATTGGGAAAAAAGGAACAAAGCAAGCTAAAAGGATGAAGAAATGAAGACGTGATGATTGATGATATCATTCGGCGAATCGCCAATTCGCCAATATCTTTCGGCGAATTGTCAAATCGCCAAGATACCACCTAAAGTTACAGAATTTTGGAGCTAAAATAGGGGCGAATTCGGCGAGCAGCAACTATATTTGGCGTATCACCGATCTAGTCGGTGAAAGATAACCAGGTCGCCAAAAGTATGAAAGAGGATTCAAGCAAGTGTTGATGGGCGAGATGGAAGGATAAAGGGAAAATCACTGAGTCATTCGGTGATCCCGACATATATCGCCTAAAGTTATAGTAGCCAGACCAAGAAAAAGCAAAAAATGAAGGCGAGATGAACAACAATCGATGATTCGCCGATCAGTCAGCGATACCTAACTTACTTCGTCGAGTAGTCCTGAGCAATGACCCTTCAGACTTGTTTAAATTAGTTTTGGCTAGACAAAGAAATTCATTCAGAAAAAGAGAAAGGAGTTAGGTATAGAGAAAACACTACCCAAGGGTTGAGGGAGTTATTCTATGCAACATTTTGAGAGATTTTGTAAAAGAAGAGATTATCAATTGATTGTCATCTTTAATTCTCATTTTGTACCAAACTATAGGAGTGATAATTGATTTTGATTCTTTCATTCTTGAGATGAGTGGCTAAAACCCTTTGCTTGGGGTTTTGATCACAAAGCCAATTGTTGAATTTACTTAGTGGGTGTTTGTTATTTGCAAAGAATGGTGTTAATTTGAAGTGGGTCTAAGTTGTTACTATGTTTCAAGATTGATCCTCCATCGGGTTCCTAAATTCTCTTATTTTTTCAAGGTAGAACTCCAATGGAAGTTAGGGGTTTTACTCAATCCCATTTTTTATGCCCTCTTCAATTCTTTCACCTAATTTGATGATATCAATATAACTTTTCTCTACCACGAGCATCATCCTGTCATAATATTGTGTCTCTTGGGCACGGATGAAGTAGCCTTTCATCTGAGATTCCTCCATAGGAGTTTTGGCCCTAGCCGCCTTAGACCTCCATCTTATGGCATAGTCCATGAAGGATTCACTAGGCTTTTTTTTGGTTTTAGATGTAGAACCAGTCAAGCGCATTCTCTACATTAAATCCAAACATGTTCATGAAGTATGTGGCTATATCCACCAACTCAAGCAATTTCCAAGGGTCTTGTTCAATATACCATGATAGAGCCTCCCCGGTGAGACTCCTCATAAATAACTTCTTGTGTATCTTCTCATCTCTTCCCAACCCTACAAACTTGTCACAATACATTCACAGGTGGGCTTTGGGATCTCTGATGCCATTGAATAATTCAAACTTTGGAAGATTGTACCCTTCAGGTAGTTCTACATCGGGGTGCATGAAAAAAATCCTTATAGCTCAGTCCTCCCAACCTCTTGCTTCCTTCTACATGTTGCACTCTGTTGGCCAAATTGTCCAATCTCTCGGTATTGGCTTTTATCAGAATGTCCTTTTGAGAAGACTCTGATTCATGGTAGTCATGGTTTAGGGGAGCGGTTTCCACATATATAGGGTTAAGGTTGTGATTTCCAAGAGCATATGAGGTGTTTGCATTATGGTTTGGAATTGGTTCTGGATGACTTGTTTTATTTTGCCGGTGGTATTGGTAAAGTGGATTTGGGTATTTTGGATATTTTGCATGTGACGTGGGAAGATATTGGGATGAGTGGAATCATGTCGGGTTATGTTGGGTGGAGGATTGTTTGGTAAGGCCGTTTGGTTAGTAAGAGGAGGGTTGTTTATGTTTTCTCTAAAATGGGTTCCGAGAGAAATCGATAGCTTGGACAAATCACGCATATGTGCCACTTCTTCTCCCAACTCCAGGATTTTGTGCTCAAGCCTTAGGACAAGGTCACTTGGAAGTTGCCATCCCTCAGAAATCTCTACCATTTCGTTGGTGTTGTTGTTGTCAACAATTTTACCCATCTTTGTAGCTTGCCATTTGAAGATGAGGAGAAGGGAGGGTCCCCTTAGCCCTTGTATGGACCAGAGTGAAAGACAGATCAACCGATAGGAATGTGAAAACAATAGAATCAACAGAAAAAGGATGATAGGAGATTAGAGCAAATTTATTATAATAGCACATTGTTTGAAATAAACGCCCTAAATGAAAAGGACATCATTGAGTCAGAGGTAGGCCTAAGACGACATATAAGTGATGCATAATAATTAATTCAAGCCTTATTTGCCAATTTGGGAGTTTAGAGTTAGAGAAATAAAGGGAAAACGATCTTTATATATTGAATAAATTCAATTTATTACATCATGGACTAAAGCAAAACTAGAAGTAAACTAAAGGGTTAGGGATAACATGGGGAAATAAAATCCTAAAAAACACTTCAAAAGAGCTGGGCTCCAATGTTTGGTGCACTCTGCTCCCTCATTTTCGGGGTCATGTCATAATCATTGTTCACAAGATTACACGCCCACCTTCTTACCATTTCATCACCAAAACAAGGAAGGCCTCCTTCGCTTAAGTCCCTATGCTCAGTATCCTCCAAGATCCATATGTAATACTCTGGTGTGCAGTAGGGTCGATGCTCTCGGATGTCGATAGTCATCATTCCTTCCCACCTTTGTAGTATGATGTTGACTTGTGGCGTTTCTGCCTCAAAGTTATACCCATAGTGGCCCATATGAGATCATAAAGGTATCATTTGGACTTGTCCAAATTGGCGGTGTACTAGGAGTGGTGCATATGGTTGAACCCCATTTAGGCCAATAAGCTCGATGAAATAGAGCTTATGTCCTCTAGCCATGGCTCGACGAGACCCTAACCACTGGTATTTCCATTAGATTTGATTACCAGACCACTCTCTCAAAAATACAAACCAGTCTTCCATTATTACTGGGGTAGAAAAATGCAACATCCTTGTTGGGTTACTAAAGATTTTGTTTCCCATGCCATCCAAGATGTCTACCATGTCGCGCCTCTTGTAAAAGTGTTTAGCAGCCCATAGTTGTAACAAAAGATTGCAACCCTCAAAATATATCTTACCATTGGCGCGTGCGGATAATGACCTTATCATTTCTGCAAGTATAATGGGCATTATAATCTTTGTAGGATTTGGTCCTCCTTGAGCTAACATTCGGACCACATAACTCAAGGTAGTGCTAAATTTTCCTCTCTTCATAGGATGGACTAAGGAACCCTGTAGTGTGATAGCGAAACCTCTGCGACGATATTTTTGCCATTGTCTAGCAGAACAACCAAACTCTTAACTGAAGTGTTTATGACCGTTCTTGTCACAAAAGCGCGAGTACAGAAATTCTATTGAAATCCATCCAGAATCTAAACAGTCTCTCTCTAGATTACGCTTCAACCCTAGACTCTTCAATAACTTCTTCGTGTGATTTCTTGTGTAGTACGATCATTTGATGCCCTTGAAAGGGAAGGTTAACAAATCCACCAATTTCCTCGAGTGTCGGAGTTTGTTCAAAGTTCCTAAATTTGAAGACCAATCTTATAGGGTCCCAGAATTTCAACAAGGCCATAATCATGTAGCGATTACGAGAAACAAATAGGAGAAAGGTCAATCAACCCAGTTGTTTGCGGATTTCAAACTCATGGTCTTTCTTGATACTCACCAACCATTTTTTCAGAAGATCATTTACTTTTACAACCATTTGCGTGTTTGGGAAGTTGGGAGCGGCCATGACTGCAAACAAACAACAAACAACAAACAAATTCTAAACTCCATTTGGACATAAATTTGGCTGGATTTAGTTATTATGACCACATTGGCACATAATATGCAATTTTTCTAAAATCCGACTTCATATTCTTATTTAGGGGGTCAAATTGAGTGGGAAATGGGTCTAACCCAAATTTTAGAGCAACCGTATCAAAATCCGAAATTTCCAAGTGAAGCCTTTTCGAGGGTCTACTTTGGAGGGTCATATCTCGTAGAACACAAATTATTTGGGTGGCCAATAATATATCCACGGAAAGCCCTTTGAGTTAGCTACCTAACGCACTTCGTTTCACCTCATTCGG
>NW_006238956.1:383727-400007 GCF_000226075.1 Solanum tuberosum
TGTGTCTAAGATGGCCATGTGAGACTTAGACTTCCGCTGTGTGTTTTTAAAGTTGTTTTAAGAAGTTTAAATGTGTGGATGTAAATAAGTTTTTTTATTATTCCGCACTATTTTCATTATTGAATGCAATGAATGACTATGTGGCTTGTATAAGACCCCTTCGGGGTCGAGTACGCCTTGTTACGACTTGGGGGTGCTCCCGGGTCGTGACAACAGGCTACTCATACTTCACCCAACTAAACAAAACAAATGAAAGCGTAACCTCACAAGATTTAATTCATTTTAAGGAACAAAATTACGGGATTTCAACATTAAAGGCATTACTGGCATGCTTTTCAAATTAAAACAGGCAATCAAACAAACTAACCCTATCAGAGAGGCCAGCTCATGGAAACAAGATAAGATCATTAGCATAAGAGTACAAAACTTAAAAATAAACACGGGGTTCGGAAAACCAACCTTTTATGCCAAAAAATAAAGACTGAAATGCTAGGCGGCAAAGTATTCCAAATTCGAGCACAAATCAACGACTTAAATACTCTTAAAAATGTAAAAATATGGAAACTAATGTGCGGGTGTGAGTTTGGGAAGTTTGAAAGTGAGGAAAAGTGAAAGAGTTGGAAGTTTATACCTTCGACCTTTCAAGAAACCTAGCCAGGAGTGTGAGAATCAAGATTGTCGGACCCTACATTTGATAAGAATGTAGGTAAAAGTATGCGTCAGTATAAACATGTACTAAATATGATAGCTTGTATAAACAACATAAACATAATGGTTAGTCAATACAAACCATAAACATAATAAATGCACATAAATTATCATCATCATAAGAAAGGAACACTTCTTAAGCAACCTTACTTATCCTTAGTCAAGACTTGGGTCATCCGCCTCTAGTCAAGCTTACCTCATGGAAGGAATCTCAAACAATAATCCAATGTATTCATTTTTCATAACATAATTCACATTGTTCATACTTACTTTTAAAGACATGGTGGTCCACCTCCTTGCCTAGCTTACAAAGGCTTATGAGTATTCTCCTCTGGCCTTACTTGCTTTAAGATCATGGGTACTTGCCTCCACAATCACATCAGATGACATGGATACTCGCCTCCACAACATTTTATAAGGATCATGGGTACACATCTCCACAATCAATTCATCATAATAGAAATGTGGGGAATCACCTCCTGTTCAATTCTAAGGAATATGGGAAATCATGTCATAACCCTCTCATAAGGAGGTCAAGGGTAGTCACCTCTAGACTTATCAATTATGTAGTCTTTTAGTCTAGATTCGTTTTAGGTGTGCAATCATTTCAACATTAGAATCATTAATATGAGAAAGCCTTTCATAGTCACACATTCACAATATATAAATTCATGTGGGAAGTGTCTATTCCACAACAATTACATCATTAGTCAATGATTTGATTAACGTTATCAAAGACACTTCATCCGATACTAAGCTTCAACGATCATTATATAGTAATATAACCCAACTAGTGAGTTGGGGTCGAGTCCCAGGGAGTGGTTGGTAATCGAGAATCAATAGAAAAACATAAATATGCTCAAGTCAATTATAGCTAAAAACATGTACGAGGAAAAATATAAGTCAAGTTTGGGTTGACACAAGTGTCAAATAGCAAGTGGGTTTGGTTTCAATCATCAACTAAAACAACAAATAATATGAAAATACGAATATTGAGACGGGATTCTTAAGATGTGATTGAATTATGGGATAAGATAGACAATCGGTTAATTACAATGAATAGTAAACAACTACAAATTGGTGATTAAGCTAGACTTTAGTGGGGCTAAACTTTCTCTCAAACAATTTACGCAGAATCAAATTTGTTTCTCTCAAACACCAATAAGCAGCAATTAAGCACAGCCTCCGCTTTAGTCCATTTACTCTCTCGAGCTGAGTGTGTGGAAAAGGGTTTAGGGTTCACTCTCTCAAGTTGAACCCATAACAACCCAATACCCACAGACTATCGATTCAACAATTTTGGTTTTAAAACCTCTATCTCGAGCAAGTAAAAAACACAAAGTTATGATTGTATTTGCAACTACAACCTATTAAATTCAACCACAATTACTGAATGAAAACACCATTAAACAATAATTAAACTATCAATTAACAATACTTAGCAGTTATATCAACCCATAATCACATAATCACACCCCCTGAATTGGGGTTTTATGTAGACATAGTAAATGGTAGAAATCGATATCAAATAGTGTTTCTATCAACTGGACACGATTAATATTATCTTTACAGAGGTCTAAGATGAGGAATCTAGAACACCCACTTCCAATTTCTCAGAAATGGAAATCTTCAAAATCTTTGAAGCTAAGGAAATATTATCTCCCTATTCAGTTCTAAGCTTTTAACTCAAAAACTGAAAAGTCAAATGTTCAAAATGAAATATCATCCACAATTCTATACTAAACTAAGAATTTTAAAAAGTTATTTATAATTGTCAAAAATTGTGATTTGAAGGTCTAGTCAGCGCAATAAGTCGGGATCGCCGATCCACTCGGCGATCCGGCCTTTGGTTATTTTCATCGCCATTTTGCTTTGGTTTTCAGCATATTCAAGTTCTATAACTTTGGGCGATATTGCACTGTATCGCGGAATTGTTCGGCGACTCACCGACTGCTCCTTTCTATCGCCGACTTGACTTTCTCCTTCAGGGCTTGGCACTCTGGAACATTAGGCGAGACCATGGCCGTTCGGCGATTCTCAAGCCTTCTTTTCTTCATTCTTTCAGCTGCCTTGTTCCTTTCTGCTCAATAGTGTCCATGCTTTGTTCCTTATTCCAAATATCTGAAATTCAAGGATTTACATAAATTATTTGCACAAACTATGCATTTTAGGACACTAAATATATTAAAATAAATCCCTAAATGTGTCCAAATCATGGATTCATCAACACCTCCAACTTAAACTTTTCCTTGTACTCAAGTTCAGCAGTTCAAAAAGGATGTCTCAAACAGTGCTACACAAGACTCAACCATGAATGCACACAAGAAGACTCAACTTACTCATGCAAAGATCAATTGTATACTCAAAGACTCATGCTGTGAGTCACCATTACCAAAAAATCTCAAGCTCACAATACTTGCTTTAAATAAAAGTTCAAGCTCAAGAAAGGTGTTCAAATGCCCTCACACAAAGAATGATTCCATATTCACACACAATAGTTCAATCAATTATATCCCCGGAATCAAGATAAACACTCACAGTCACAAAGATGAACACAATGCATGATTTCACCCATAAGTTTGCCCTTATTTTCCAATCGACTTTTGGTTTAGCTCACTCATGATGAAAAAGATCTTTTAAGGCTTGTAACAGGGCTGAGTGCAAAGGTATGGTCATTTAGGCTCAATTGTTGTAATCCTCATGAAATGTGGTGTGAACAATACATTCCTTCCTTTTCTTCATTATGGTCATTCATGCTCAAAAGTCACCCATTATTGTTTTTCTTTTTCATTCTTTATTTTTTGTATAGAGGGGTTCTAATTTTCTCAAACATAGGCAAAAGGGGACTTCCTTGCACTTCTTGATTTACCTTCTCTTTTCACTACATCTCCAACTTAGGCTTTTGACCTAAGTTGGCTATTCAAACAAATCACAAATCATGAAGATTATGGGTAATGGATCAAGAAAGGTTATATTTACATCAAGTTTCTACCAAGAAAAGGGTTAAAGCTCAAGAGGTGGAATTTTTTTTTCCGGAAGGGTCCAAAAATCATTCATCATTTAAAACAAGGAAGAACAAGCTCAAACATCCACAAAACCAATGTAACACACAATTTCAGCTAAAAGCCCAAATATATAAACAAAAAAAGTATTCACAAATGGTCTCAAAAGGTGGGCCTCACCCCACCACAAATGAAGTCATTTGTCCTCAAATGCAAACAAAATATCCAAAAGTAAAAAAAATGTAAGACAGAGAGTGAGGTAAAGTGGGGATTTTGTCTACTCAATCGCTCTATCTGTCTGGGCATTAGTGCCCAGTGCATCATTTTGATCTCGGGCCTCAGTACCTGGAGTCACCTCAGAAGGAATAGCAGTACCTGACCCACTACGGGCTGCCATGGACATCTCGGTCAGCGATGTCTGGATCACCGACTGCATAATCATCTCCTCAAGGTCTGGTAAGTCACTGTAGATGCTTTCTTCCCGTATCTCAATCTGCTCCTCATAGATCTCAGCATCCGACTCATCAACTGCTGCCTCATCCCTATTTACATCTCCGGTGGTACCCGGAGGAATCACTGACGTCTCAGGGGTATCAATGTAATCTGCTGCCTCCAGTAATGAATTGAAGTCGGTAGACTTTAGATAATCTATGTCGTTTCTCAAGTCTGCTACCTCGGCTTTCAAAGCCGTAACCTCGGAGGTATCCCCCTGCCTTCTCTCACAAGCCTCGACTTTCTTGGTGATAGTATTAATGGAAGTCTGAAGGAGGGTCAGTGAAGCTAAAATGGCAACCTTAATCATAAAGGGGACGTCTTTCTCAAGTATGGTAGCCCTCACGTTAGCTGAATTGGCCAGATTACACATATTTAGGATCATCGCCTGAGTAATCTTAGCCGGCTGGGAGGAAGTAGAGTTACTTGAAGCCTGTGAAGAAGATTAAGGAGGGGCAGAAGTACCTGAAGGCCTGGATGCCGGAGTAGGCAAAGACGCCTCTGCAGGTATCGAATAAACATCCACTTCCGGGGATGTGTGTATCGGAGCTGCCCTACTCCTGTCAGCCTCTTTTCTTGTTCACTCGGCCTCAATGCACCGAATGTCAGGGGAGGAGGACGGTGTCACTTCAAAATCTGTCGAATCATCTCGGGGTACTCTGGCATGCCGACACAACTCCGTGATCAGGATCGAGAATGGAAAGGAGGTCTGTCTCTGCTTGGCCTTCATGGCCATCTCTTGCTCAATAAGAATTTCTAGGTCGATGCTTCTCTGGGATAGGATAGATCCCAGGCACGCAGCCTTAGGATGACGTAGAGTGAACTCGTTATGGGATAACATTATGGTGCTGCTAACGAAGCCAAACCAGAAATGAGCAGCAATACTCAAATCTCTCTTCTCAAAAGGGACCTCTGCTTCGATCCACCTCGGGGTGGTATCAGGTATCAATGGAGCGAACCAGCCTTTCAATTCATCTATGGACTGGGCAATAAGTAATCCCTCATAAGGACTTGTAGAATGCAGAGCTCTACCCAACACAGTGTTAATATACTCACTGTTGCATCCAACTTCCTTGCCCTGGACCATGACAGACTTTATTTGTCTGAACTTTCTCACCGTCTTTTTGCTCTTTGGGGCCAAATCGCCATAGGCTGTATAGAACTCCCGGACCCATGAAGGAATGTAAGGGCCTTGGGGCCTGGTAAACTGGTCCAACCTATGGTAGTGGATGGTGTTCCTCACAACTGAGTAGTTTCCTTCTAAGCCTTCTGTCGATAACATCTTCTCCTCAAGTATGGTTCACCATCGATCACCTTTCAATTTGTTTAGAAGCTTGAGAGGAGGGACGAATGGTGCCACAGGAGCCACAGGAACCACAGGAGGTGCCGGAGCTGGCACCGTATCTACTGATGTGCAAACTAGAGAGACTCTGCCAACTAGGGCGAGATATGGTTCGGAGCTCAGACCGCCAGGACTTTAGGGGTTGGTCATCCTCAGGCTCAGATAGAATAGCTTGCGAGCCAGTAGTCACCCTGCCAGAAATGGGCCTCTTTCCCTTGCCTTTCTCTCCTGGTGGAGGTTCTTGCCTTCCTCTTATCAGAGGATTTGATCACCCTTCGTTAATTGTGATACCACGTACTCTTTTCTGGGGTGGCATGTCAATGTTTGTTCACCATATCTGCAAAACATTAGGAAAAAGTTAGAATCAATTTTAAAAAAATCACAGGAAATTAGTTGCAGATAGACTCCCCTATCCACTCGACGAGTCGCCGAGTCACTTTGGCGAGCTAGATCAGGCTCGTCAACAGGATTGACTCTAAAAATTTTGCAAGTCAGCGATGGGAAAGGCCTTTCAACGAATCGCTGACCGCATTCGGCGAGCAAAGGTTAGCCCGCCGAAAGTTATAGTGCAATTCAACCTATAGGGGGCAGATAAAGGGTGAACAAGCAGACTTTCGACGAGTCGTAGAGTGCCTCCGGCGACCTCAGGGTTCTCACTGAAAGTTACAGAACCAAACATCAAATAAAACATGAAATTATAGGCGAGAAGAGGAACTTCGGCGAACCGCCGAGTGGTTAGGCGAGCTCGACCCAACTCGCCAAACGACCCAATGTGCCTACTTTCAACCCAACATTTTGAATTCAACCCCGCAACCCCCGAAAATAAAATCAAAGCATGCACTAGTTAAATTGAAGCAAGACCCATAACAACCCTTACCCCGAGATAACAAGACTTCTCTCGATTTTGCCAAATTTGTCCAATTGACGACTTTTGCCTTTAAGAATGACGTCACCCGCTCTATAATTGGGAAAATTACATCGTTTGCCATGAACACATGCTACTCATACTTCACCCAAATAAACTAAACAACATGGAAGCATAACCCCACAACATATAATTCATTTTAAGGCACAAAATTACGGGATTTCAACATTAATGGCATTACGGGCAAGATTTTCAAATTAAAACAGGCAATCAAACAAACTAATCCTATTAGAGAGGCCAGCAGACGGCAACAAGATAAGATCATTTGCATAAGATTAAAAAACCTTTAAAATAATCACGGGGTTAGAAAAACCAACCTTTTATGCCGAATAATAAAGACTGAAATACTAGGCGGCAAAGTATTCCAAATCCAAGCACAAATCAACGACTTAAATACTCTTAAAAATGCAAAAATATAGAAACTAATGTGCGGGTGTGAGTTTGGGAAGTTTGAAAGTGAGGAAAAGTGAAAGAGTTGGAAGTTTATACCTTCGACCTTTCAAGAAACCTAGCCAGGAGTGTGAGAATCAAGATTGTCGGACCCTACATTTGATAAGAATGTAGGTAAAAGTATGCGTCAGTATAAACATGTACTAAATATGATAGCTTGTATAAACAACATAAACATAATGGTTAGTCAATACAAACCATAAACATAATAAATGCACATAAATTATCATCATCATAAGAAAGGAACACTTCTTAAGCAACCTTACTTATCCTTATTCAAGACTTGGGTCATCCGCCTCTAGTCAAGCTTACCTCATGGAAGGAATCTCAAACAATAATCCAATGTATTCATTTTTCATAACATAATTCACATTGTTCATACTTACTTTTAAAGACACGGGGGTCCACCTCCTTACCTAGCTTACAAAGGCTAATGGATATTCTCCTCTTGCCTTACTTGCTTTAAGATCATGGGTACTCGCCTCCACAATCACATTAGATGAAATGGGTAATCGCCTCCACAATATTTCATAAGGATCGTCGGTACTCTCCTCCACAATACATTAATCATAATAGAAACGTGGGGAATCACCTCCTGTTCAATTCTAAGAAATATGGGAAATCATGTTATAACCCTCTCATAAGGAGGTCAAGGGTAGTCACCTCTAGCCCTATCAATTACGTCGTCTTTTAGTATAAATTCATTTTAGGTCAGCAATCCGTTCAACCTAGAATCATTAATATGAGAAAGCCTTTCATAGTCACACATTCACAATATATAAATTCATGTGGGAAGTGTCTATTCCACAACAATTACATCATTAGTCAATGATTTGATTAACGTTACCAAAGACACTTCATCTGATACTAAGCATCAACGATCGTTATATAGTAATATAACCCAACTAGTGAGTTGGGGTCGAGTCCCAGAGAGTGGTTGGTAATCGAGAATCAATAGAAAAACATAAATATGCTCAAGTCAATCATAGCTAAAAACATATACGAGGAAAAATATAATTTAAGTTTGGGGTGACACATGTGTCAAATAGCAGGGGGGTTTGGTTTCAATTATCAACTAAAACAACAAATGATATGAAAATACCAATATAGCGACGAGATTCTAGAGATGTGATTAGATTATGGGCTAAGATAGACAATCAGATAATTCAATTAATAGTAAACAACTACAAATTGGTGATTAATCTAGACTTTAGTGGGCCTAAACTTTCTCTCGAACAATTTACGCCGAATCAAATTTGTTTCTCTCAAACACCAATAAGCAGCAATTAAGCACAACCTTCACTTTAGTGCATTCACTCTCTCGAGCTGAATGTGTGGAAAATGGTTTAGGGTTCACTCTCTCGAGCTGAACCCATAACAACCCAATACCCACAGACCATCGATTCAATAATTTTGGTTTTAAAACTTTTCTCTCGAGCAAGCAAAAAACACGAAGTTAAGATAGTATTTGCAACTACAACCTATTAAATTCAACCACAATTACTGAATGAAAGCACCTTTAAACAACAATTATACTATCAATTAACAATACCCAACAGTTATATCAACCAATAATCACATAATCACACCCAAAGAATTGGGGTTTTATGTAGACATAGTAAATGGTAGAAATCGATACCAAATAGTGTTTCCATAAACTGGGTACGATTAATATTTTCTTTACAGAGGTCTATGATGAAGAATCTACAACATCCACTTCTAATTTCTCAGAAATGGAAATCTTCAAAATCTTCAAAGCTAAGGAAATATTGTCTCCCTATTCAGTTCTAACATCTCAACTCAAAAACTGAAAAGTCTAATGTTCAAAATGAAATATCATCGAAAATTCGATACTAAACTCAGAATTTTAAAATGTATTTGTAATTGTAAAAATTGTGATGCGAAGGTCTAGTAAGCACAATAGGTCGGGATCGTCGATCCACTCGGTGATCCGTCCTTTGGTCATTTTCATCGCTGCTTTGCTTTGGCCTTCAGCATCTTCAAGTGCTGTAACTTTGGGCGATATTGCACTGTATCGCGGAACCGTTCGGCGACTCACCGACTGCTCTTTTTTATCACTGACTTGACTTTCTCCTTCAGGGCTTGGCACTCTGAAACATTAGGCGAGTCCATGGCCATTCGGTGACTCGCCTAATGGGTTAGGCGATCCTCAGGCCTTCTTTTCTTCTTTCTTTCAGCTGCATTGTTCCTTTCTGCTCAATAGTGTCCATGCTTTGTTCCTCAATCCAAATACCTGAAATTCAAGGATTTACATAAATTATTGGCACAAAATATGCATTTCAGGACACTAAATATATTAAAATAAAGACCTAAATTTGTCCAAATCATGGACTCATCAACACCCCCAAGATAAACTTTTGCTTGTACTCAAGTAATACTCAAGTTCAGAAGTTCAAAAAGGATGACTCAAACAGTGCTACACAAGACTCAACCATGAATTCACACAAGAAGACTCAACTTATTCATGCAAAGATCAATTGTACACTCAAAGACTCATGTTGTGACTCACCAATACCAAAGAATATCAAGCTAACAATACTTGCTTTAAATAGAGGTTCAAGCTCAAGAAAGGTGTTCAAATGCCCTCACACAAAGAATGATACCATGTTCACACACAATAGTTCAATCAATTTTAGCCCCGGAATCAAGATAAACACTCACAGTCACAAAGATGAACACAATGCATGATTTCACCCATAAGTTTGCCCTTATTTTCAAATCGAATTTTGGTTTAGCGCACTCATGGTGAAAAAGTTCTTTTAAGGCTTGTAACAGGGCTGAGTGCAAAGGTATGGTCATTTAGGCTCAATTGTTGTAATCTTCATGAAATGTGGTGTGAACAATACTTTCCTTCGTTTTCTTCATTATGGTCATTCATGCTCAAAAGTCACCCATCATTCTTTTTCTTTTTCATTTTTTTTGTATAGAGGGGTTCCAATTTTCTCAAACATAGGAAAAGGGGACTTCCTTGCACTTCTTGATTTACCTTCTCTTTTCACTACACCCCCAACTTAGGCTTTTGACCTAAGTTGGCTATTCAAGGAAATCACAAATCATGAAGATTATGGGTAATGGATCAAGAAAGGTTATGTTTTCATCAAGTCTCTTCCATGAAAATGGTTAAGGCTCAAGGGGTGCTCATGCGGGGTTTATACACTCACAAGGTAGGCCACAAAAAGATGTATAATGTCAAATTGGTTCACACTCTTTAAAATTGCTTAAGATCATATCAAGAGATTGCATCACATAGTGAATCGGACGAACGGGGAAAATTATAGGTGTCATCAAACATGGTTCATGGTAAGCTCATCACACAAGGCATTGACACCAATGTCAAACAAGACTCCACACTTTCGATACGACTCCACACTTTCGATACTTGGCTAGTCACAAGGAGATACAAAGAGTTCACATATTGTCTATGCACCTTCATGTTTGTTCGATTATGATTACTATTCAAGTCATCGGTATTGATCAAAACCAATACAAAAATTTGCAAAAGAACAACAACATATTACACAAACAAGCGGTTGCAATTTTTTTCAGAGGGGTCGAAATATCATTCATCATTTAAAACAAGGAGCCACAAGCTCAAACATCCACAAAAACAATGTAACACACAATTTCAGCTAAAAGCCCAAATATATAAACAAAACAAGTATTCACATATGGTCACAAAAGGTGGGCCTCACCCCACCACAAATGAAGTCATTTGTCCTCAAATGCAAACAAAATATCCAAAAGTAAAAGCAATGTAAGATAGAAAGTGAGGTAAAGATGGGATCTTGTCTACTCAATCACTCCATCTGTTTGGGCATCAGTATCCGGTGCATTAGTCTGATCTCGGGCCTCGGTACCCGGAGTCACCTCAGAAGGAATAGCAGTACCAGACCCACTAGGGGCTGCCATGGACGTCTTGGATAGCGATGTCTGGATCACCCACAACATAATCGTCTCCTCAAGGTCCGACAAGTCTTTGTAGATGTTTTCCTCCCGTATCTTAATCTGCTCCTCGCGATCTCAGCATCTGACTCATCAATTGTTGCCTTATTCCTTTGTACATCTCCGGTGGTACCCGGAGGAATCACTGAGGTCTCAGGGGCATCAATGTCACCTTCTGCCTCCAGTAATGAAGTGAAGTTGATAGACTTCAGATAATCTATGTCGTTCCTCAAGTCTGCTACCTCGGCTTTCAAAGATGTAACTTCGGAGGTATCCCCTGCCTTCTCTCACAAGCCTCGACTTTCTTGGTGATAGTATCAATGGAAATCTGAAAGAGGGTCAGTGAAGCTAAAATGGCACCCTCAATCATAAACGGGACGTCTCTCTTATGTCTGGTAGCCCTAACGTCACTTGAATTTACTAGATTCCCCATAGTCAGGATCATCGCCTGAGTAATATTAGCTGGCTGGGAGGAAGCAGAGGTACTTGAAGCCTGTGAAGAAGATGAAGGAGGGGCAGAAGTACATGAAGCCCTGGATAACAGAGTAGGCAAAGACACCTCTGCAGGTATCGAATAAACATCCACCTCTGGGATGTGCCTACCGGAGCTGCCCTACTCCTGTCAGCCTCCTTTCTACTATACTCGGCCTCAATGCGCCGGATGTCAGGGGAGGAGGACCGTGTCAACTCAAAATCTCTCGAATCATCCCAGGGTACTCTGGCACGCCAACACAACTCCATGATAATGATCGAGAATGGCAAGAAGGTCTGTCTCTGCTTGGACTTTATGGCCATCTCTTACTTAATAAGAATTCCTAGGTCAATGCTCCTCTGGGATAGGATAGATCCAAGGTAGGCTACCTTAGGATGATGTAGAATGGACTCGTTCTGGGATGGCATTATGGTGTTACTAATGAAGCCAAACCAGAAATGAGTAGCAATACTCAAATCCCTCTTCTCAAAAGGGACCACTGCCTCGATCCACCTCGGGGTGGTATCAGGTATCAATGGAGCGAACCAGCCTTTCAATTCATCTATAGACTGGGCAATAAGTAATCCCTCATAAGGACTTGTAGAATGCAGAGCTCTACCCAACACAATGTTAATATACTCACTGTTGCACCAAACTTCCTTCCCCCGGACCATGATAAACTTCACCGGTCTAAACTTGCTCACTGTCTTCTTGCTCTTCGGGACCAAATCACCGTAGGCTGTATAGAACTCCCGGACTCATGAAGGAATGTAAGGGCTTCGGGGCCTGGAAAATTGATCAAACCTATGGTAGTGGAGTGTGTTCCTCACATCTGAGTAGTTGCCCTCCAGGCCTTCTGTCGATAAATATTTTTTCCTCAAGGATGGTTCACCAATGATTACCTTTTAATCTGTTCCGAAGCTTGGGAGGAGGGACGAATGGTGGCACAGGAGCCAGAAGAGGTGCCAGAGCTAGCACTGTATCTGCTGATTTGCAAACTAGAGGGACTCTGGCTTAGTCAGGGCGAGATCTGGTTCGGAGCTCAGACTGCTGGGACTTTAGGGGTTGGTCATCCTCAGGCTTAGATAGAATAGCTTGTGAGCCAGTAGTCACCCTGTCAGAAATGGGCCTCTTTCCCTTGCCTTTGTCTCCTGGTGGAGGTTCTTGCCTTCTTCTTATCGGAGGATTTGATCCCCCTTTGTTGATTGTGATACCACGTACTCTTTTTTGGGGTGGCATGTCAATGTTTGTTCACCATATTTGCAAAACATCAGGAAAAAGTTAGAATCAATTTAAACAACATTACAAAAAATTAGTTGCAGAAAGACTCACCGATCGACTTGACGAGTCGCCGAATCACTTTGGTGAGCTAGATCGATTTCGTCAAAAGGATTGACTCTAAAATTTTGACAAGTCAGCGATGGGAAAGTCCTTTCTGCGAATCGCCGACAACATTCAGTGAGCAAAGGTTAGCCCGCCGAAAGTTATAGTGCAATTCAACCTACAGGGGGCAGACAAAGGGCGAACAAGCAGACTTTCGACGATTCGCAAAGTGCCTCCGGCGACCTCAGGGTTCTAGCCGAAAGTTACAGAACCAAACATCAAATAAAACATGAAACTAAAGGCGAGATGAGGAACTTCGGCGAACCGCCGAGTGGTTTCGGCGAGCTAGACCCAACTCGCCAAACGACCCAACGTGCGTACTTTCAACCCAACATCTTGAATTCAACCCTGCAACCCCCGAAAACAAAATAAAAGCATGCACTAGTTAAATTAAAGCAAAACCCATAACACCCCTTACCCCGGGATAACAAGACTTCTCCCGATTTTGCCAAATTTGGCCAACTGACGACTTTTTCTCTTAAGAATGACGTCACCCGCTCTATCATTGGGAAAATTACGTCGTTTGGCATGAACACAGGCTACTCATACTTCACCCAACTAAAATAAACATCATTGTAGCATAACCCCACAAGATTTAATTCATTTTAAGGCACACAATTACGGGATTTCAACATTAAAGGCATTACAGGCAAGATTTTCAAATTAAAACAGGCTATCAAAAAAACTAATCCTATCAGAGAGGCCATCACGCGGCAACAAGTTAAGATCATTTGCATAAGAGTACAAAACCTTAAAAATAAGCACGGGGTTCGGAAAACCAACCTTTTATGCCGAATAATAAAGACTGAAATGCTAGGCGGCAAAGTATTCCATATCCGAGCACAAATCAATGACTTAAATACTCTTAAAAATGCAAAAATATAGAAACTAATGTGCGGGTGTGAGTTTGGGAAGTTTGAAAGTGAGGAAAACTGAAAGAGTTGGAAGTTTAAACCTTTGGCCTTTTAAGAAACCGTCCTGTTCTCGCCCATTCGGCAAAATTAGTTGTGCTCGCCGAACAACTCGGTGTTACACCGAGTGGTCACTTACCTCGCCGAGTTTTACAGGTCCTTCAGTAAATATGGGGGTCGAAATGGTGGGCTAGATCATGATTGCCGACCTCTTCGGTGATTCGCCAACTGGACCTTTAGCTCGCGGACTTGCACTTGTCAACCACTTTCCATACTTTGACCTACACATTCAACACACCATTTTTTCTAAAACAAAAGCAAAGCCATAACACTTGGGTTGCCTCCCAAGAAGCGCCTTAGTTAACGTCGTGGCACTACGCATCACCTCATTCAAAACTCCATTTTTTGAGGTTGACCTTAGTGTCACTAGGTAACCCCTCTTGTTTATTTTGGTAGAGATGAGGCAATACATGACCCATAAGGGTTTCAATTAGCTGGATAGATCTGGAGTGAGAGCCAATCATATGATTTAGCACTTCAATATTCTCCTTTATCTCTTCTAGCACTCTATCCTGCTCATTGATCTTTTGGAGAATGATTAACAGCGTATCCTCGACACGTCTACTCTCATTGTCCTTAGACTTTCTCCTCTCATGATGAGGTATGTATCTATCCCTTCTTTTGCACTGGACATCAACATCTAATATTTTCTTGGCCAAATCATCCAGCTGAGTTGATAGTGGGGCCACAGAATGGTCCTCTTCCATTTCTTCATTAGTCTCAATCATTTGGCCACCATTGTTACCAACTATGCTCAAGAACAAACACAAACAAGCCAAAACTAAAAAATTAAGTAAGTAGAACTATAACTAACAAGAGCCAAATTCAACTTAACTAAAAATTCTCAAGTAACACCACTCCCCGGCAATGACGCCATTTTGATTTGATTAATGTTATCAAAGAAACTTCATGTGATACTAAGCGTCAATGATCGTTAAGTAGTAATATAACCCAATTAGTGAGTTGGGGTCGAGTCCCAAGGGAGTGGTTTGTAATCGCAAATCAATAGAAAAGCACAAATATGCTCAAGTCAATCATAACTAAAAACATGTACGAAGAAAAACATAGTTCAAGTTTTGGGTGACACAAGTGTCAAATAGCAGGGGGGTTTGGTTTCAATTATCAATTAAAATAACAAATAATATGAAAATACGAATATACAGACGGTATTCTTGGGATGTGATTGGATTATGGGCTAAGATAGACAACCGGGTAATTGCAATTAATAGTAAACAATTGCAAATTTGTGATTAAGCTAGACTTTAGTGAGGGTAAACTTTCTCTCGAACATTTTATCCCGAATCAAATTGGTTTCTCTCGAACACCAATAAGCAACAATTAAGCACAACCTTTGCTTTATTCCATATAACTCTCTCGAGCTGAATGTGTGGAAAAGGGTTTAAGGTTCACTCTCTCGATATGAACGCATAACGGCCCAATATCCACAGACCATTGATTCAGCAATTTTGGTTTTAAAACCTCTCTCTCGAGCAAGCCAAAAACACAAAGTTAAGATTGTATTTGCAACTACAACCCAATAAATTCAACCACAATTACTGAACGGAAAACACCTCTAAACAACAATTAAACTATTAATTAACAATACCTAGTAGTTATATCAGCCCATAATCACATAGTCACACTCCAAGAATTGGGGTTTTAGCTAGATATAGTAAAAAGATAGAAATCGATACCAAATAGTGTTTCCATCGACTGGGTATGATTAATATTGTCTTTACAGAGGTCTATGATGAAGAATTTTCAACACCCACTTCCAATTTCTCAGAAATGAAAATCTTCAAAATCTTCAAAGCTAAGGAAATATTGTCTCTCTTTTCATTTCTAAGCTCTCAACTCAAAAACTGAAAAGTCTAATCTTCAAAATGAAATATCATTCAAAATTTGATACTAAACTAAGAATTTAATAACGTATTTATAGTTATCAAAAATTGTGTTGCGAAGGTCCAGTCGGCGCAATAAGTTGGGATCGCCGATCAACTCAGTGATCCTCCCCTTGGTCATTTTCATCGCCAGTTTGCTTTGGCCTTCAACATCTTCAAGCTTTGAAACTTCAGGCAATATTGTAATGCATCGCGGAACCGTTCGGCGACTCGCCAACTGCTCCTTTGTATCGCCTACTTGATTGTCTCCTTCAGGGCTTGGCACTCTGGAACATTAGGCAAGACCATGGCCGTTCGGTGACTCGCCTAATTGAAACGACCCCAAAAATGCCCGAAAATGTGCTTCGGAAACACCTAAAATTGTAATTTCCATATATCTCAAAATCCGTGCATGATTTCGGAAATTCGACTTCATATTCTTATTCAGGGGTCAAATTGAGTGGGAAATGAGTCTAACCCGAATTTTAGAACAACCGTATCAAAATTCGAAAATCGCAAAAAAATGCGATTTTGAGGGTCAACTTTAAAGGGGCATATCTCTCAGCACACAAGGAACTGGAAGGAGCTCAAACTATCAAAATTAAAGCTCTGTGAGTTAGCTTTCCAACGCAATTTGTTTCACCTCATTCCGAGTTAGGATGAAGGAGTTATGACCATTTTCGTAAAACCTC
>NW_006238956.1:407478-424932 GCF_000226075.1 Solanum tuberosum
ATTGCATTGCATCCCATATACTTAGTACATTCAAATGTACTAACGCATACTCTATGCCTACATGATGTCACCATGTAGGGACCGGAGCACCGCTTGACCATCCTCCTCCGTGTGGCTAATACGATTTCCTATCAAGGTTATTGGTGAGTCCTCCATTCCGGGGACGTTGCTCATGATCTTTTGCTATGTATAAGACCTTTCTTTTTTTAGTTATGTTTTGACTATGAGGGTGAGCCTGATTGTTTGTCTTGGCCCCCGCTAAAGTACCTATGTTTAGAGGTGGTGTTGGACAAGTTGTGTATTATGCTTGAGTTTGACTTATCTATGATATTTATGTATCATTTCTTCTTCTTTTTTTTTTTTTGCTCCCTTAGTCCCGATTTCCCCCTTTGATTATACTTATTGCTTATGGTCATTTTAATTGCTTCCGCGACCAAGGATGTGTAATGATACGCTATGAGGCTTGTTTGGGGTTCCTTCGGGTTCCCCATTCGCCGGTCACGTCTAGGCCCTAGGCTTGGGTCGTGACACTAATGAGTTAGGCGATCCTCATGCCTTCTTTTCTTCGTTCTTTCAGCTGCCTTGTTCCTTTTTGCTCAATAGTGTCCATGCTTTGATCCTAAATCCAAATATCTGAAATTCAAGGATTTACATCAATTATTGGCACTAAATATACATTTGAAGACACTAAATCTATTAAAATAAAGCCCTAAATTAGTCCAAATCATGGACTCACCAGTCAACAATTGATAACAAAAGCTTTACTCTCAAAGTCATTTATCTCATAGTCATTCTATATGCCCTATCTCAAGCAATTGAACATCATATTCATATTATGAGCTTCAATCTCAAAGCAATTTAATCATTATTCACTATATAGACCTCAATTCTAATGTATCTCATCAATCCTAGAATGAATATATTCAAACCCACAAATTATCCTTTCATGGCATAAAACCCACTTACAACAATTTAATCTTTCTAGTAATGGGTTAGGCTTGGGTACATGTAATTTCATCCTAAAAACATGATTTACTATCAATTCAATCATAAACAGTCATAATCCACTCAATTGGATCAACATTTATCAATACCCACAACATTAGAGGAAACCCTAACTCAAATTGGGGATTTCATCTTCACAAATGGGGAAAATATGGGGACTCCATGGATGGAAAGAATCCATAAATGAAAAGCTAGCATACCTTGATCACAAAGCCCAAAATTGCTTGAGGAATGTAGACTTGATCTTGACCCTAGCTCCAACTCTTTCTTCTTCTTCAAGTTGTAGAGAGAGAATTATTTGAAAGAGGAGCTTAGGATTTTATTTTAGATTCTAGGGACAATGACTAAATGTGAGGGAAATTTGGGAATAGAATGCTTATACACATTTCTATGTTAGGGTTAAAATGACGTAGCATAGCTTTAAGAAAACTATGAAAATACTTTTAAGACCCTAACTCAAATTGTAAGAGGACTGCATGTTCAGGCTCGCCCAAGGCACTTGGCGACTTGCCAAGGGAATCCTTGGCTTGCCTAAAGTTCCAGTAGCTCACCCTCATAGAGCATACCACTTTGGAGATGGGCAAGACCTCTTGGCGATGCGCGAACCTGAACGGCGAACCCCGACCTAGGGCACCCAATTTTTCCAGAACCTTGGGTCATCTAGGGATTCCACTAGGCGACTACGGGTGCACTTGGCAGATTGTCAAGTCATTTTGGGGACCACACTGCCCCTCGCCAAGTTTTCTTGCAGAGGAAATATTTTCCCTCAACAATTTCTTAGGTATTATAGGCTCTTGCACTCTTCCATGGCTTGTTTCCCCCACAAACTTAGCCCTAGGTTAGCCTACTAGATTTCGGGGTGTTACACATTCAAAGCACAAGATTTAGAAAGGTCGTAGGAATTCTCATAAGCCACGTCGAGTAGTGTCTTTTTCATAAGTATGAAGGCCCCCTCACTAATGAATGAGAGCCTAAAATGTTTAGGGAACTCCATTTCTTTCATTACTCTAAAGTTGTGCGATAGACTTTAACTCTATATTGTTTCTTTTCTAATCATTATCTAATGTTCTACATGATATGGACTCTCAAAAGGCATATGCAAGAAATAATGCAGAAGAGAATGTTGAACGAGAAGCTCCTTCTCAAGATCCTCAAGCCTTTGGCCGAAAAAGTTACTAATGCAGAGTTTAGGGCTGTTTTTCAAGAGTTGGTACAAGCCATGGCGACTGAAGCCATTAGGAAAGTTGTGGTCCCCGTGTACCGAAATGTGGGTACAACGATAACTAGAGTGAGGGACTTCACTAAAATGAATCTCCAGTGTTTCACGATTCTAAGGTTGAGGAAGACCCTCAAGATTTCATTGAAAAAGTGTATAAATGATCATTAGAGTGACGCCGATGGAAAAGGTGGAATTGGCTGCTTATCAACTTAAGTGTGTTGCTCAATTGTTCAACCAATGGAAAGAATAGATGGTGGATGATGCAAGTCCCCTTGATTGGGAAAAGTTTAAGGTTGTTTTCCTTGATAGGTTTTATCCCCTTGAGATGAGGCAGGAAAAGGTACTTGAATTCAACAAACTTTGTCAAGGAAGTATGAGTCAGAAGTAAAACACTTTGAAATTCACACAATTGTATCGATATGCTCCTAGTATGATTGTCAACCCTAGGGAGCAATGATGAGTAAGTTTGTGTCGGGAGTGGCCAAAATGGTGGTTAATAAATGTCGTACCACTATGCTTATTAATGATATGGACATTTCTCCGACTCATGGTTCATGCTCAACAAATTGAAGAGGAGAAACTCGAGGAAAGGTCTAGGGAGGCAAAGTGGGCCAATATCATTGATGGTGACTTTTCACATTCAAACTCCAAGGAAAATAGTCGTTCTAAGTTCCGACAATGGTTTTTCGGCAAAATTTCCTCCAATGCTCCTACTCTCAAGGAGGAAATGGTGGTGGATATTCACTATCTACTTGTGCTAAATGTGGAAGGAAGAATGATGATAGATTTCTAGGTGATTCTAAAGCATTTTTTTGGTTGTAGTAAGATGAATCACAAGATAAGGGATTGCCCCTAAGTTGAAGGAGATAATCATCCACATGCTCAACCTTACCCTTCATCAAGTTCTAGTGAAAGTCAGAAGAAAAACAAGTTCTATCTACTTCAGACTCATCATGAGCAAGAGGGTTCCCCCGATGTGGTTACCAGTATGTTGAAAGTCTTCCAACTTGATGTTTATGGTTTACTTGAACCCGTCTCTACTTTGTATTTTGTGATGCCATATATGGCTATGAGGTTTGATATTCTTCCGGATGTGTTGTTAGATCCTTTCTCTGTCTCTTCTCTTGTGGTGATTCTATTATTGCTCAGAGGGTCTATAGAAAATGTCTCGTCTCTGTATCCCATAGAGTCACTCATCTTAATCTTGTAGAGCTCTATATGCAAGATTTTGATGTTATCATTTGTATAGATTGGCTACATTCATTTTATGGTTCTATTAATTATAGAAACCCTGTAGTAAGGTTTCAATTTCCAAATGAACCCATCCTAGAGTGGATAGGGAAAAATTGTGTTCCTAAGAGTCAATTTTTTCCCATAAATATAGAAAAATGATTTTGAAGGGTTGCATATAGCATCTAGTCAGGGTGAGGTATATGGATTATGAAACCCCAACTCTTGAGTCAGTTCCCGTTGTTTATGAATTACCAGAAGTGTTTCGCAATGATTTACCAGGTGTTTCTCCCAAAAGGGAAATACACTTGGATATTGACCTTCTCCTAGATATACAACCTATCTCTATTCATCCTTATAGTATGTATCTAACAGAACTTAAGGAATTAAAGGAGAAATTGAAAGATTTGTTGTCTAAGGGTTTCAGCCGACCAAGTATCTCACCATGGGGTGCTCTAGTTTTGTTTGTTAGAAAGAATGATGGTTTACTTTGTATATGTATTGACTACCGGCAGTTAAACAAGGGTACTGTTAAGAATAAATATCTCTCAAGGATAGATGCCTTGTTTGAACAAATTCAAGGAGTCACTTCTCTAAGATTGACCTACGTTCAGGTTATCACCAATTGAGGGTGAAAGAAAATGACATTCCAAAGATGGCTTTTCAGACTTGGTGTGGTCATTATGAGTTTTTGTTCATATTGTTTGGTTTGACGAATGCTCCGGTAATATTTATGGATTTGATGAGTAGGGTGCTTAGATAATATCCTGATACTTTTGTGATTGTATTCACTGATAATCTATTTGATCTACTCGAAGAGCGAAGACAAGCATACTGATCATTTGAGGATCATGTTGCAAGTCCTCAAGGATTAACAACTCCTTGAAAAGTTAATCAAATGCGAGTTTTGGCTAAGGTCCGTGGGTTTTCTTGGTCATATTGTTTCTGGTTAAGGTAATAAAGTAGATCCTAAGAAGACGAATACGGTTAAGAGTTGGCCTAGACCTATGTCCCCTTCAAATATTATATGTTACTATAGAAGGTTTATGGAAGGGTTTTCTTCATTGATTCTCCATTGATAACATTGACTGAAAAAAGGTTTAGTTTGTATGGTCTAAAGTGTGTACAATGATCTTTCAAGAATTGAAAAGTAGACTTACTTACGATGTTGTGTTGAACTTATCGGAAGGAACATATGGATTTGTTGTTTATTGTGGTGCCTCGAGGATTGGGTTGGGATGTGTCCTTATGGAAAATGTGAAATTTATTACCTATCCTTCAAGACAACTTAAAAATCATAAACAAAGTTATCCTGCCTATGACCTTGAGCTAGCGGCAGTTGTGTTTGCTCGTTTGATTTGGAGGCATTACTTTTATGGTGTTCATGTAGTTGTCTTTACCGATCACAAGAGTTTGAAATATGTATTTAAATAGAAATTCCTAAATCTTCGCTAAAAGAGGTAGCTTGATTTACTAAAAAAATTATGATATGAATATTCTATATCACTCTGACAAGGAAAATGTGGTAGAGGATTCTCTTAGTCGGTTAACAATGGGTAGATTTTCTCATATTGAGGATGATAAGAAAGAGTTAATTCAAGATGTTCATAAGTTGGCCCGATTGGGTATCTCCGATCATTGTACCCAATAAATTTCTCAGTTTTGGAAATCTTTCAAAAAGGGTATTGGTACTCGTGTTAAGCTTAGTACGACCTTTCCTGCACAAACCGATGGGCAAGTGGAGGGTACTATCCCTACAATGGAAGATATGTTAAGAACATGTGTAATTGAGTTCAAGGGTGATTGGGATGATCCCTTGCCGTTGATTGAATTTGCGTATAATTACAACTATAATTACAACTATAGCTCAAGCATTGACATGTCTACTTTTGAGGCTCTATATTGTAGGAGGTTTAAATATCATTAAGGTTGGTTTGAAGTGGGTGAAGTTTTCTTGATAGGTGTAACGCCCCGAATTTGAAAGAGGATCACATAAAAGATTTTTAGAAAACTACGGGTGCGAGCGACGGAGGCGAACCACGGTCCGTGGGTAGAACCATGGATCGTAGGTGTGGTCCGTGGACTGGGCACCCAAGTTGGTCCAGAGGTCAAGGAACCATGGCCTGACCAACGTCTATGGTCCAAGACCTTGAAAATGGTTTTCTGACCACTAATGAAGGATGTGCAGGAGGCACCATCGTTCCTATCACGGTCCGTCAGTGGGGTCCGTGAGTCGTGGGTTGGCAGGTTGAGTTGGGGGCGTAAGGGTCTTTTCCAATTTTAAATCAATTGAAGTGGTGTCGTTTTGGCTAAGTATAGAACACCTATATAAGTATTTTTAACCCCAAAATCCCCCTTTCAAGTCATTCTCTCAAATCCCAAAAAAAAACCCCAAAGTCCTCTCAAATATTCTCTCTCTAGAAGTTGGAAGAAGAAGGAGGAAATTTAAGTTAGGGTCAACTCAAATCTCCAATCTTCTAGATTTAGTAGGTTTTGTTACTAAGGTATGATGGCTTTTCATCCATGCATTCCTTCCATCCATAGATTCCCCTAGAATCCCACAATTTGATGAAGAATTCTCCAATTCTTCAAATGTTGTGGGTTATGATGAATGTTGATCCAATTGAGCGGATAATGATTGTTTATGGTTGAATTGTTAGTAAATAATGTTTTTAAGAGGAAATTACATGTACCCATGACTAACCCATGTCTAGAAAGATGAAATTGAAGTAGGTGGGTTTAGTGCCTTGAAAGGGGAAATTGAGGATTTAGAGATAATCTTCTACAATTGATGATATGTATAGTAGATTGGTTGAGATTAGGGAATTTAGACATGAATTTAATAAGGCTAAAGTAAATGTGATGAATCCTGATTAATAATGCTTGAGTTTATGCCTATACCAGGATATATGATTAGAATTGTTTTAAGAATGCAACATTTGAGTAGAATACGTTAAGATTTAGGCCTACGAGATGCATATGAGAAGTATTACTTGAGACTGAAGCATGTAGTTATGAATGTTGATTGTTAAGGCTTGAAAGTACAGATTACATGAGAATGGTAGACTATAGATAAAAATGTTGTGGAAGAACTTTACTCACCTAATCTACCTTATGAATGGATGAATGTATGAAGTGATAGAGTGACTTGAGTTATAATGAAATCCACGTCTAATGCTTGAATTCTAGATGTGATGATTGAAAGGAAGATTTGAACCTCAATGAGGTAAAGTATCAGATTAAGCATTTTTTGTAACAATCTGGAAAATGGTAAGTTAAGCTAGAGCGTAAATGTGAGGATGAATGTCTTGAATGAGAGTTATAGGAGTCAAGGCCATGAGGCAAGTGCCACAACAAAGCGGCCAAGCCAAAGCCAAAGGTAAAGGCTGCCCCTAGCCTTTAGCACACTGCCTTCACGAGTGGGACCACAAACTGTGGTCCTCACAATTGCTCGTGAAGGGGGATCGTGAAGATTCCTTGGCCATGAAAATGTGGCCACCACTTTTCCTATCTACTGTCTCAAACTTCACGGCCATCACCACTGTCCATGGTCATGACCACGACCATGAGAGGTGGTCGTAGAGTTGCCTTAGGCAAATAGCCAATGGTCCCAAGTGGCAAGGCCACTGCCTCAAGGACCACGAGAGGGACCACGGCTCATGGTCATCACCACGACTCGTAGAGCCCCTCGTGGTGATGCCTTGGGTGTGTGAGCCTTGTGTCACCTGGAAGGGGCTACTGCCCCAATCTTCACTACAAGGACCACGAGTCATGGTCCTCACCACAACTCATGAAGGTGCTCGTGGCAACCGGGCATGGTCTTTAAGCGAGGGTCAATTAGGTCTTTTCCTTTTTAAGTCCAAATAAAGTGAGGCCATTTTGGGTATTTTTAAGGGTAAAATATAAGTTGATTTTAAGTCAAATTCACCCAACACAAGTCATTAATTCACAACACCCAAATATTTCCCCAAAATCCTCTCCTCTACAATATTTCTCTCTCTAGAGTTCCTCCATTAAAGAACACAAGAACTTGAAGGTTAAGGGTCAAGAATCCATCTTCTCAACTGCAATTCATTGGCAAAGCTTCAATCAAAGTATGGGAGACTTGATTAATGGAACACTTTTCTACATGATGCCCTTCAACTCCAATTTTGAAATTTGTATATTGTTAAAAAAATAGGGTTTCCATTCTAGCCATGGGTTCTTCTTAAAAACTATTTCATTATGTTAATTGTCCTATATTATGGATGATTTGATGTTTAATGGTGATTTTTATGGTAAAATTCCCCATGAACACCTCCATGACCCCAATTTCATGAATTGTGATAGGTATATTGATGCAAGATGATTACTATGAATTGTATCTATGTTAAGTTAGTTATTGAATCTTGTTTTATTAATTCTTAAAGTATTAATTCTAAGTGTGGTTGTGGGACATGATTCATGACCCTTGGAAGGGTAAATTGATATGGTTTGAACATATTGGTGAAACTGATGTATGGACTTATGATTCACGTGAAAGGTGAAGATCCTATGACTATTGTGTAAATTGAGGTGTTGTTGAAAGGTCAATCTTCCCTTACCCTTACACATGAATTATGTATGAAATTGTCTAGGATGATGTTGATGTTGTTGTGTTGATTGAAAGGCTATTCTCATGAAACACTATGAATATGATGTGAAAGTGTTGCTCACATGTTACATGACGATTCTAAGGTTGAAAGTATATCCTCACTTTATTGAATCTATGAGCTACTTTATGAATTGTATTGAATGAGGGGCAATGTATTCCTTCACACATGTAAACGCAATTCAAGACTAATTATGTATAATTTAGGAAATAATGTTTGCACCGAGTGGATATGGTCAATGAGGTAGAGGCCCTCCCGTCAATACTATAGGCCGGGTCATCTAGATTATCCTCATGTGGTGGAAACTCCTCCGCCAATATGATGAGTCCATGATTTGGACTCATTTAGTGCTATATTTTGATGAAATTAGTGGCCTCAAATGCATGTTTTATCTCGATATCTGATGAAAACCTTTAAGTTTCAGATATTTGAAGTTTGAGGGAAAGCATGGACACGATCGAGCAAAAAGGAGCATAGCTTGTTTAAGTTTCACTTGGGTCTCTTGGATTCTTTACTTTTGGCTTGTTTTAAGACTTAATCTTGCATACCCATTGATGGAAACTGATATTGGTATATGTCTCTATCTCTTTTACATGCATAGCTAAAAACCCAATTCTTGGGGTGTGATTTTGTGAATACGGGTTAGATTAGGTGTTGGGTCTTGCTTGATGATAGTCTATTCGTAGTTTAAATGTGATTTCGTTTAGTGGTTGTGGGTTAATTTGATGAATTTGTAGTTGAAAATATGAGTTTATTTATGTGTTTTCGACTTGCTCGAGAGAGAGGTCATAAAACTAAGACCACTAAATTGATGGCCAGTGTGAGTGGGTCGACATGAGGTTTAGCTCGAGGGAGTGAACCCTTGTCCCATGTCCACACACTCAGCTCGAGAGAGTGAGTGGGTTAAGGCGGAGGTTGTTCTTCATGCGGCCAGTGGGTGTCCGAGAGGAACCCGCTTGAAACGGGTTACGTTACTCGAGAGAGAGCTTATCCCTTTTAAAGTCTAGCCTAGTCACAAATACTTTATAAATTCTCTGTTAAAAGCCTATACCCAATGAATTAGTCTATCCCATATTCCTATCACATCCCAATAATCTCGTCTCCATATTTGTATTTTTCTTTATTTTCACTGTTTTAGTTGTTTCTTTCTTACAAACCCCCATTTGATACTTGACGCTTGTGTCACCCTTTAAAATTTATTATCTTTCCATTCGCCAAAGTCTTTAGCTACGATTAGCTTTAGCACTTAATCACTAATTATCACGCCCACTCCCTTAGGAACGATCCCAACCCTTGGTTGGGTTACTAAACTATTGTTTGATCGTAGACCCTTGCATCGGAAGCTATGTTTTGATTACGCAAACATCAAAATGGCGCCGCTGCCAGGGAGTGGTGCTACATGAAAGTTTTTGGTTTAAGACGAATTTTGTTTTTGGTAGTCGTAGTTTACTAACTTTATTTTTAGTTTTATTTTCCTTTGAATTTGTTGATGTAGGTCGGTACCTTAAGCATGGCTGTGGAAAGGGTGGCAACTCGGTTGAGAGAGACTTCACATTACCCGCACTAGTAACTTAGCTGAACGAGTTGGCCACCAAAATAACTCAGGTGGAAAACCAGTGCAATAGTCAAGGGAGGTACATACCTCCTCACGAGAGGAAGCAGTCTAGAGACAAGGAGAACAATCGTGTCGAGGACATGCTCCAAATCATTCTCCAAAAGATCACTGAACAAGATCAAATGTTGGAAGAGATGAAAGAGAGTATTGAAGTGTTGAATCAAATGGTTGGCTCTCACTCTAGATCGATCCAGCTGATCAGGACACTCCTGAATTATGTGGTGCCTCCTCTTCACTCAAACGAACTATTGGGGTTACCTAATGACACTAGGGCCAACCCAACTAATGGGGAGTGAGTAAGGACTCGCGTCGTGCCATGACGTTAAATAAGGCGCTTCTTGGGAGGCAACCCAAGGTTTTAAATGCTTTAATTTGCTTTTATAAATAATTGTGTGTTAGTGGTCAGTCGGTGGATCGTCTGTTTGAATGAGGAAAGTGGTGAAAAATGAGGAAAGTGGTGAAAAATACAGGTTGGCGAGAAGATGGTCAAGTCAGAGCCTGTAAAACTCGGAGAACTTACAAAGCAATTCGGCGCGTCGCCGACCAAGACGCTGACCTCGATGTAGACCACCGTCTTGACCGCCAAGAAACTGAAGAATTTTAGCAATTGGCGGGCAAGTGACCACTCGGTGAGTCGTCGAGTGGATCAGCGAGTACGACTAACGTCGCCGAACGGGTGCGAACTGGACGGTTTATAATGGCCAAGCGACCCAAAAATTTGAAATTCTTCACTTTCCCTCGCTCTTGAATCTCCTAAACCCACAGTAAGGTAGAATTTTCTTTATTTTAGCATTTTCCTAGCATTTTAGTTTGTTGATTTGTTCTTGGTGTTGTTGGAATACTTTGCCACCTAGATTTTCAATTGCAATTTAATCGGCCTTAAAGGTTGGTTTCCCAATCCCGAGTTTACATTCAAAAATTGTTTACTCATTTGCAATAATTGTCTCTTAGTGATGTATGTTGGGCCTCTCTGATAGGATTAGAATGATCAAAATGCCTATTTTAACTTGAAAATCTTGCCCGTACTGTTTGATTGTCAAATGCCCGAAGCTTTTGTGCTTTTTAATGGGTTGGATTGTGATTGCGTCTTGTTAAATTGATTGGATGAAGTTTGAGTATCCCGTATTTGTGCTAAATGTCAAAAATTTACGCAATGATAGAGCGGGTGACACCACTATTAAGAATAAATATCGTCAAATGGCCAATTTCAGAAAATTTGGGAGAAGTCTGAGTATTCTGGGGTGATGGGTAGTATGGGTTTTTTTTGAATTTCATTAGTGCGTGCTTTGATTTTAATTTCGGGGGTTGCAGAGTTTAATTCGAGAAGGTGGATTAAAAATGGGCATGTGCCATTTGATGAGCTGAGTCGAGCTTGCCGAATCACTTGGTGGTTTGCCTATTTTCTTTATCTCGTGCTTAATTTTGTGTCAAGTTCTCCGAAGGCACTCGGCGAATCGCCAAAAGTAATCTTTATCGCTCTTTATTTGCATCCTTGAGACCCTTATGCACTGTAACTTTTGGCGCACAAACCCTTGCTCACCGAAAGTAGTTGGCGATTCACCAAAAGGACTCTCCAATCGCTGACTTGCCTTAATTATTTAGCCAAACCCATCGGCGAGCCAGCTTTAGATCGCCAAAGCGATTCGGCGACTCGCCGACTGGATCAGTGAGTTTATCTGCAACAAGATTTATTATGCTAGAGTTTGATTTTGTTTTCTTAATTTCTCTTGATCTTTTGCAGAAATGGTACGCACTAATCTAACCGAACCATCCCAGATAAAAGCAAATAGCAGTACAATAAACAAAGGAGGATCAAATCCTCCAAAGAGGAGTGAGGATGACCACCAACCGGTAGATAAAGGAAAGAGGAAGAAGCACATAGATAGGAAAGGAACAACTATTGAAGTAGCCTTTTCTGAACCAGACGATTAGCAACCTCTACTTAATCGAAGGAATGAACTCTGGGCTAGATCTCAGCCCGCCTCTACCAGAACTTCTCCAGCTGCCACTCCTCCGAAAATAGACTCAGTGCCAGCTCAGGCACCACCTCCAGTGGCCCCTGCACTCCTTATAGTTCCTCCACCAATGTTGTTAAACAGATTGAAAGGTGATGGTTTATAGACCATCATAGAGGAGAAGTTACTATCTATGGAGGGTTTGGAAGGCAAGCATCCTGATGTAGTTAAAACTCTCCGATACCATAGATTCGAGCAGTTCACATAACCCCGAGGCCCTTACATTCCTTCTTGGGTAAGAGAGTTTTACACTACTTATAGGGAGTTGGTGCCTAAGAATAGGAAGAAGGCAAATGAGTTTCGACCGGTGAAGTCGGTCATGGTCACATGCAAGGAAGTGGAGTGTCACAGTGAGCATATTAATGATGTATTGGGTAGACCACTGCACTCTGTACTTCCTTACGAGGGGTTGCCGATTGTTCAGCCCCTGGATGATTTGAAGGGTTGGTTGGCGATGATGATTTCTAACACCACCCCGAGGTGGATGGATGCATTTGCGCCATCCTAAGGTAGATTTCCTTGGTTCTATCATGGCCAGGAGGTGGATCGATTTGGGACTGCTAATGTCACAGGAGATTGCCATGAGAACCAAACAGAAGTTGACGTCTCTGCCATTTCCAGTTCTAGTCACTGAGTTGTGCCTGCAAGCTGGAGTACCTCATGACACTACGAGGGATGTTGAGGTCATCCCATCTTCTTCCACCGATATCTGACGTATCAAAGCCGAGTTCACACGAGAGGAGGTTGAAAGGAGGAGAGCAATTCCAGTAGACAGTTCTGCAGAGGTCAATTTTGACTCATTACCAGCAGATGCATCTTCATCTACTCCAACCTCTGAGCTCTCAGGTATACCCACTCCTTCTTCCTCTTCCTCACAGGCTCCAGGTTCTTCCTCATCCTCCCTGCCTGACAAGATCACTCATTCCATGATCCTGAAGATTGGGCAGTTGGCCTATTCAGCCGATGTGAGAGCCACCCGATTGGAGAGATCCATCCAGGGGATGATTGACAGTGCCATATTGGCTGCACTGACCCCCTTAGAGCCTCTGTTGATGATCTGGCTACCAGATTCACTACTTGTGAGATCAGACAGAGGGAGACATCCGGGGTTTCGGTTTTGAAAGATGAAGTGGCAGATTTAATGAAGGATGTAGACTATTTGAAGTCTACATACTTCACTTCACTGATGCAAGATACAAATGATGATGATGCTTCTGAGACCTCGGGGATTCCTCCGGTTACCACCGAAGATGTGCAAAGGGGTGGCACAGCACATGCAGAGACCGACAAGGAGTTGATATTAGTACATATTGAGGAGACACAAGAGAGCAGAGATGAGGGCATATTCAGGGACTTGCCAGATCTTATAGAGATGGCTGTGCAGCCGGTGATCCAGACATTGCCGACTAAGACGTCCACAATAACTCCTAGTGGATCTGGCATTGCTCTTCCGTCTGAGGGTACTCCGGGCACTAATGCCTATATACTGACTACTACACCAGCCACTGAGACCCTGACAGAGAGAGAGACTGCATAGACATGACCTTTCTTTACCTCCCTCTCTGTCTTATTATATTTTTACTTTTTGATACTTTTATTTGCATTTGAGGACAAACACTTTTTAATTGTGGTGGGGTGAGGCCCACACCTTTTGTGTATATATTTGGGCTGTTCTGTTTAAAAATGTGTTAATACTGCTTTTCTATGGATGTTTGAGCTTGTGGTTCCTTTTATTTTAAATTGCAAAATAATTTTGACCCTTCCAAATTTTTTGAATTTTTCACACATTTTTGCCACCCTTTATAGGCTGTTGAATGTGGTTGTTCTTTTGCAAAATTGCAGTCTCGATCCCGATCAATACCGATGACCTGAATAGTGCTCTCATTCGAACGAACATGAATGTGCGGCTAC
This sequence comes from Solanum tuberosum, assembly GCF_000226075.1. NCBI lineage: Eukaryota > Viridiplantae > Streptophyta > Magnoliopsida > Solanales > Solanaceae > Solanum > Solanum tuberosum. The sequence continues at coordinate 421,105 of NW_006238956.1, forward strand.
GATGAGGCCAAATGAATTTGCATAGACAATATGTGAACTCTTTGCATCTCATTTTGACTAGCCTAGTATCCAATCGAGTCTGTTGTAATGGCCGTTGCACACTAGCGAAAGTGTGGAGTCTAGTTTGACTATAGTGTCGATGCCTAGTGTGATGAGCTTACTTTGAAGCATGCATGATAGATCCTAGAATTTGTCTATTTGTCCGATTGACTAAGTAAGGCTAGCTCTTGATGTGATCTTAGGTGATTTAAAGAGTGTGAACCAATTTCACAAATACCCCATTTGTGGCCTACCTTGTTTGTATGTGTGAACCTCTATTGAACACCCCTTGAGCCTGACCTTTTTTTGGAAGAAACTTGATGAACACTAAACCTTTTTTTATCCACTACCTATAATCCTCTTGAGTTGTGTTTAATTGAGTAGTCAACTTAGGCCAAAGTTGGGGGTGTGGTGAAAAGAAAAGGGAAAGTCAAGAAGTGCAAGAAAAGTCTCCCTTAACCCGTGGTGTTGAGAAAAAGGGAACCCCTCCATATAAAAAAAAGAAAAAGAGAAAGAAAAAGAAAAGAAAAGGAATGAAAAAGAAAATTGTGGAATAAAGTACCAAAGAAATGGGGATTCCAAACAATCCATGGGAAGTGAATAATGGGATGACTTAAGAGCACTAGCAAAAATGATGAAGGAAAAATAAGGGGAGTGTTGTGAATACCACATCTCATGAGGATGAAAGCCACTAAGCCTAAATGACTATACCTCTGCACTCAGCCCCATTACAAGCCTTAAAAAGACCTCTTTGATCTTGAGTAAGCTGGAACAAATGTTGATTGGAAAATACGAGCAAACCTATGGGTGAATGCAGGCATTGTTTTTGTCTTTGTGAGAGTGAGCGTTGAAATTGATTCCAGAACTTTAAATGAGTAAACCATTATGTGCGAATATGGAATCATTCTTTTTGTGAGGGCATTTGAATACTATAGTTGAACTTGAACTTGCATTTGAAGCAAGTAATGTGAGCATGAGATTCGTTGATATTGGTGAGTCACAACTTGAATCTTTGAGTGCACATTTTGATCTTTGCATAAGTAAACTGAGTCTTGTTGTGTGCATTCATGATCGAGTCTTGTATAGCACTATTCAAGACACCCTTTTTGAATAGCTGAACTTGAGTTTGCTTGAGGACAAGCAAACGTTTAAGTTGGGGGTGTTGCTGACTCCATGATTTGGTCACATTTAGGGCTATATTTTGATGAAATTAGTGTCCTCAAATGCATGTTTTATCTCGATATCTAATGAAAACCTTTAAGTTTCAGGTATTTGAAGTTTGAGGGAAAGCATGGACACGATCGAGCAAAAAGGAGAAAAAGAACGAAGAAATGAGGATCTGTGAATCGCCGAACCCATTCGGCGAATCGCCAATAGATTGCATATTCACCTTTTGTTACAGTGTGCTGAGCCCCGAAGGAAAGGAGCAAATCAGCGGTGAAAAGGAGTAGTCGTATCACCGAGTGACTCCGCGAAGTAGTGCTACATCGCTCAATAATCCAGGACAAAAAGATGTTGAAGGCAACTGATGAAAGGCGACGAAGTTGACCAAAGGGCGGATCACCGAGTGCATCGGCGATCCCGACTAACGTCACTGAAAGATCCTTCGGAGCACATTTTCTAAAAACTATAAATATTAGTTCAGTTTTTATTCTTAGTAGCAAATTTTACCTTATTTTATCTAGTTTTATTGTTATTAAGTTGGAGACAAAGTTTTGGAGATAATCTCTCTAAGTTTTGGAGAGGGTTTTGAATAACTTGGAGCTTTCAAAGGGTTTCAAATTCAAGGAATTAGATTTGGGTCTCTTGGATTCTTCACTTTGGCTTGTTTTAAGACTTAATCTTGCATACCCAATGATAGAAATTGATATTGGTATACGTCTTTATTTGTTTTTTACATGCATTGCTAAAACCCCATTTCTTGGGGTGTGATTTTCTGAATATAGGTTAGATTAATTGTTGGGTCTTGCTTGATGATAGTCTATTCGTAGTTTAAATGTGATTTTGTTCAGTGGTTGTGGGTTGTGTTTTCATCTTGCTCGAAAGAGAGGTCGTAAATCTAATACCACTAAATTTATGGCCAGTGTGAGTGGGTCGACATCAGGTTCAGCTCGAGAGTGTGAAACCTAGTCCCATGTCCACACACTCAATTCGAGAGAGTGAGTGGGTTAAGGCGGAGGCTATTCTTCATGCGGCCAGTGGGTGTCCGAGAGGAACCCGCTTGAAACGGGGTAAGTTGCCCGAGAGAGAGCTTATCCCCCATAAAGTCTAGCCTAGTCACAAATACTTTGCAAATTCTTTGTTAAAAGCTTGTACCCAATGATTTAGTCTATCTCGTATTCCTATCACATCCCAAGAATCCCGTCTCCATACTTGTATTTTTCCTTATTTACACAGTTTTAGTTGTTTCTTGCTTACAAACCCCTCTTTGATTCTTGCCGCTTGCGTCACCCTTTTAAATTTGTTATGTTTTCATTCACCAAAGTCTTTAGCTACGATTAGCTTTAGCACTTTCGCAATTAACCACTAATTCTCATGCCCACTCCCTTGGGAACTATCCCAACCCTTGGTTGGGCTACTAAACTATTGTACGATCGTAGACACTTGCATCAGAAGTTGTGTCTTGATTACACAAACATCACAATATAATAGGTCGTGTTTCTAGAAGCAATCTCCCTATCCCATTACTATGTGCCCACATAGGACTTTAGCTAGTGGATCCACCTAAAGGCTAATACATGTAATTCTACCTTAGGCAAGTAGGACACTTTCTTATGGTGTGGGGTTACATGACACCAGATTCCAGGTCACTCACATTGTCTATGTCGGTTAAGGCTATTCTTCACTATATGATAAGATAATGAATAAGACATGAACTATACTATGACTTCTTGCTGAGTTTTACTTAGTGGGAGTGGGGGGTATGGGACTTCACTTCTACATTGCACAAGTAGACTTAGGATGTTATGGGATGATTTCCTTATGTTTTGATGAGATATGAATGTATGCATGTATGTTGAATGGATAGTTTCTATGAATGACTTTCCTTATGCACAAATAATGTACATGACTATTTCCTTATTTACGGCTATTGATTATGATGAGGTGTGAAGATGACATGTATGATTAAGGTGACTTCAAAGGAGTACTTAGTATGGTTGGTATTATGGGATGCCAACCATACATGGCACAAGTGTTCCTTAGGGGTTGCTAAGGTGATGGTTTTATTCTGCTACGAATATAAATGTGATTTTGGCTTGTCTACTATGTTAAAGGTGCATGTTGATTTCCAAACTTGTAAAATGCATACTTTTAACTAAAATGTCCGTTTATCATATTTCAAGGATTTTATGCATGCTTCCATACTTAGTACATATTTGTGCTAACCCCTACTTCTTTTACATTTTGATAAGGGTAGGTTCCGCTAGGTGACATACACTCTTCTTTATTGAAGAAGACTTGGATTGCTTATCTCCAAGTAGTGGTGAGTCCTCATGTTTGAGGATGGATTACTTATTTAGGGGGGTATGGGACTTCACTTCTACATTGCACAAGTAGACTTAGGATGTTATGGGATGATTTCCTTATGTTTTGATGAGATATGAATGTATGCATGTATGTTGAATGGATAGTTTCTATGAATGACTTTCCTTATGCACAAATAATGTACATGACTATTTCCTTATTTACGGCTATTGATTATGATGAGGTGTGAAGATGACATGTATGATTAAGGTGACTTCAAAGGAGTACTTAGTATGGTTGGTATTATGGGATGCCAACCATACA
>NW_006238956.1:425244-454083 GCF_000226075.1 Solanum tuberosum
TTGAAGAAGACTTGGATTGCTTATCTCCAAGTAGTGGTGAGTCCTCATGTTTGAGGATGGATTACTTATTTAGTAGTTCCTATTGTACTTCATATATTGAGACTTTATTGATGTAAAGGGCTAAGTCCCAAACTTTGTATTCCTATGTTTTAGATGGTAAATGAGACAATCTAGATTCATATGATTTTCGTTGTGAAAAGAAGTTTGACTTCGAATGTAAAAGTTTTAAATTTTTCCGCATTATTCTAGGTCTTATGTTATGGTTATGCTAAGGGCTTGTATGCGACCCCATTGGGGTCAAGTACTCCATGTTACGTATAGGGGCTACCCCTGGGTCGTGACAAACTTGGTATCGGGGCATAAGGTTTTGGGATAATTTTATATTGATGTCTCATGAACCACGTCTAGTAGAGTCTTGTTCATTAGTGTGAAGCGCACCACACCTATGGATGAGAGGCCATAAGATGCTTAGGAACTTTCACTTATTTGATTATTCCTTAGTCATGTCTTAAGATTTTTAACTCTATGGAGTCCTTTTTCCTAACCCCTTTCTTGCGTAAATAGGATATGAATACAAGAAGGGTGAATGCAAGGAGGGTGGGAGAGGAGAATATGAATGAGGAGGTTCCCCCGCAAGCTCCTTAAAACCCTCAAGATCCTAATAATGAAGGGGTGATGACTAATGTGGAGATAAGGGCGGCTCTCCAAACATTGACTCAACTCATGACTACCCAAGCTCAAGCCGTTACTATTCAAGCCCAAACTATAACGGCCCAAGCTAACCGAGATGTTGGACCCCGGGTAAACCCTAATGTGAGCACTATGGCCTCAAGGTTGAGAGATTTTACTAGAATGAACCCTCCTATGTTCTATGGTTCCAAGGTGAATGAAGACACACAAGAGTTTGTGGAAGAGGTCTACAATATAGTGGAGGCTATAGGAGTGACTTCCATTGAGAAATCCGAACTAGCCGGGTATCAATTGAAGGATGTGGCCCAAGTGTGGTACACTCAATTTAAGGAAAATAGGGCCATAAGAGCAGGTCCCATAAGTTGGGAAGTATTCAAAAAGGTATTTCTTAATAGGTTCTTCCCCCATGAGAAGAGGGAAGCAAAAGTTAAGGAGTTCATCAACCTTTGCCAAGGAGGTATGAGTCTCCAAGAATATTCTTTGAAATTTACTAAGTTGTCCAAATATGCCCCATCTTTGGTTTCTAATCCAAGGGATGAGATGAGTCGAGTTGTGACCGATGTGTCTGATGCCATTGAAGAATAGTGTCGTGCGGCAATACTCCATGACAATATGGATATCTCACGGTTGATGGTATATGCTCAAAAAGTTAAGGAGACAAGACTTAGGAAGAAGAATAGAGAGGTAAAGAGGGCAAGGGCCAATGATGGGAATTCTTCTAAGGGTAAATTTGAGGGTCAATATGGACCAAAGTTCCAGAAAAGGTTTTCCAACCAAAGCTCCTCCAATGCTCCAAGGCCCAACAAAGATAGGGTGCCTAACCCTAAGCTTCAAGGAGGCAATAGGGATGGATTTTCCATGGAAAGGCCTACATGTGCCAAGTGTCGTAAGAAGCATGAGGGAAAATGTCTTGCCGGTTTGGATTTGTGCTATGGTTGTGGAAAGGGTGGGCACCAATTGAAAGATTGTCCAACCCTTACGGCCTAAGGAAGAGAGGCTAATCAAGCTCCTCCTAGTGGCTCAAATTCCGATGCTCCCAAGAAGAATTGCTTCTATGCTCTCCAATATAGAAGTGATCAAGAGGACTCCCCGGACGTTGTTACCGGTATGTTGCAAGTATTTTCATTGACATTTATACATTATTAGACCCCGGTGCCACTTTGCCTTTTGTTATTCCTTTTGTGGCTATGAAATTTGATGTACTCCTTAATGTCTTAGAAGAATCCTTCTCGGTTTCTACCCCGGTGGGTGACTCCGTAGTAGCCAAAAGAGTTTATAGGAGTTGTCCCATTTCATTGTCTCATAAAGTCACATTGGTTGATTTAATAGAATTAGATATGTTGGACTTTGATGTCATCTTGGGGATGGATTGGTTGCATGCTTGTTTTGCGTCCATTGATTGTAGAACTCATGTAGTAAAGTTTCAATTTCCAAATAAACCCATTTTAGAATGGAAGGGGGGAAACTCTATCCCTAGAGGTCGTTTCATTTCATGTCTAAAAGCTAGCAAACTTATCTCAAAGGGGTGTATGTACCACATTGTTAGGGTTATGGACGTTGAGTCCGAGACTCTTTCTTTGGAGTCGGTCCCCGTAGTGAGAGAGTATCCGGAAGTCTTCCTCGATGACTAGGTCGGTATTTCTCTCGAATGGGAAATAGACTTCAACATTGATCTTGTGCCAGATACACAACCTATATCCATTCCCCCTTACCGGATGGCTTCGGACGAATTGAAAGAATTGAAGGTACAACTCAAGGATTTGCTAGATAAGGGTTTTATTAACCAAGCATATCTCCATATGGTGCACCAGTATTGTTTGTGAAAAAGAATGATGGGTCCATTAGGATGTGTATTGATTACCGCCAATTGAACAAGGTCACTATAAAGAATAAGTATCCACTCCCTAGGATTGACTATTTGTTTGATCAACTCCAAGGGGCTACCTTTTTCTCCAAAATAGATCTTCGTTCGGGTTAACATCAACTAAGGGTAAGAGGGTGTGACATTCCTAAGATGACTTTTAGGACCCGGTACGGTCAGTACAAATTTGTGGTTATGTCTTTTGGCTTAACAAATCCTCCTGCAGCATTCATGAACCTAATGAATAGGGTGTTTAGGAAATATCTTGATTTGTTCGTGATTGTATTTATTGATGATACTTTGATCTATTCAAGAAGTGAATGTGAGCATAAAGATCATTTAAGGATAATATTGCAAGTCCTTAAAGACCAGTGACTATATGCTAAGTTTAGTAAGTGTGTGTTTTGCCTATGGTCGGCTTCTTTTCTTAGTCATATTGTGTCGGGCATGGGTATAGAGGTTGATCCTAAGAAGACGGATGCGGTCAAGAGTTGGCCTAGACCCCTAAGTCCCACCGATATTAAAAGCTTTTTGGGTTTCGACGGGTATTATAGGAGATTTGTTGAGGGCTTCTCATCCATCGCTTCTCCATTAATGACTTTAACTCAAAAGAAGTCTAAATTTGAGTGGTCGTAGGCTTGTGAGAAGAGCTTCCAAGAGTTGAAGAATAGACTTACCTCCGCTCCGGTGTTGACCTTACCGAAGGGTACCGACAGATTCGTAGTATATTGTGATGCTTCGAGAGTAGGGTTGGGGTGTGTTCTCATGCAACGTGGTAAAGTGATTGTCTATGCTTCAAGGTAACTCAAGATTCCTGAAAAGAATTACCTAACCCATGACCTCGAATTAGCGGCAGTGGTTTTTGCCTTGAAAATATGAAGACACTATCTCTATGGGGTGCACGTAGATGTGTTTACCGACCACAAGAGTCTTCAATATGTGTTTAGTCAAAAAGACTTGAATATCCGGCAAAGAAGATGGTTAGAGCTTTTGAAAGATTATGACATGATGTCCTATACCACCTCGGCAAAGCTAATGTGGTTGCGGTTTCCCTAAGTAGATTGTCCATGGGTAGTGTGGCTCATGGAGAAGATGAGAAGAAGGAATTGGTTAGGGATATGCATAGATTGTCCCAGTTAGGTATCCAACTAGCAGATCCCACCAAGGGTGGATTCATGGTTCATCATAGTTTCGAATCGTCCTTTGTGGTTGATGTGAAGTCTAAGCAACATCTTGATCCTATATTGATGGAGTTGAAAGAATCGGTTCTCATTAAGTCCGTTGAGGTTTTCTCCTAAGGGGGAGATGGGGTGCTTAGGTACCAAGATAGGTTGTGTGTGCCAAATGTTGATGGTCTAAAAGAGCGAATTTTAGAAGAGGCTCATGGTTCGCGATATTCTATTCATCTGGGAGGCACCAAGATATACCATGATCTACGGGAAGTCTATTGGTGGAATGACATGAAAAATAATATAGCGGGTTTTGTGGCCAAATGTCCAAATTATCAACAAGTCAAGACTGAACACCTAAAACCGGGGGGTTTGTTCCAAGATATTAATATTCCCACTTGGAAGTGGGAAGAGGTGACTATGGACTTTGTTGTTGGTTTGCCTCGTACTCGAAGGCAACATGATTCCATTTGGGTCATTGTTGATAGGATGACGAAATCAGCCCATTTTATTCCTGTCAAGAATACTTTTTTGGCAGAAGACTATGCCAAGTTGTACATCAAGGAGGTACTAAAGTTGTATGGGGTTCCTTTGTCCATTATTTTGGACTGGGGTGCTTAATTTACTTCACATTTTTGGAAGGCATTCCAACAAAGGGTTGGTACCAATGTTAAACTTAGTACCGCTTTCCACCCTCAAAAGAATGGTCAAGAGGAACGAACCATTCAAACCTTAGAGGACATGTTGAGGGTGTGTATGATTGACTTCAAGGGTAATTGGGACGACCATCTTCCATTGATCGAATTTGCCTACAACAATAGTTACCACTCAACCATTGACATGGCTCCCTTTGAAGCACTTTATGGTAGGAGGTGTACATCTCCGGTGGGTTTGTTTGAAGTAGGTAAGTTTTCTCTAATTGGTCCCGAACTAGTTTATGGTGCCATTGAGAAGGTTTGACTTATTAGAGAGAGGTTGAAAATGGCCCAAAGTTGGAAAAAATCTTATGCCGATGTTAGAAGTTAGGATCTTGAACTTGAGGTTGGTGATTGGGTCTACTTGAAAATCTCACCTATGAAGGGTGTGATGAGGTTTAGTGAGAAAGAGAAGCTTAGTCCCCGGTATGTGGGCCCATACCAAATCTTAAAACGTGTTGGGAAAGTTGCATATGAATTGGACTTTCCAAATGAATTAGCTCCTGTTCACCCGATGTTTCATGTTTCCAGGCTTAAGAAGTGATTTGATGATCCAGTATCCATTCTTCCTTTAGAGTGTTTAGGAGTTGATGAGAACCTTTCTTATGAAAAGGTCCCGGAGGAAATTTTTGACCGGCAAGTTAAGAGGTTAAGAAACAAAGAGGTAGTTTCCGTTAAAGTCTTGTGGAGGAATCACTTAGTTGAGGGTGTTACATGGGTGGTCGAGGCCGATATGAAGTCCCGTTATTCTCATCTTTTTCCTTCTACTCCTATCCAAACTTGAGGTTAGTAGTTTTCTTGAGTTGGTGTATTGGAAGCCATATGTGATATGAGTCTTTCTTTCTGATTTCCTTATGTTGTGCATGTTATTGTGAGAATTCATGTTTAGCATATATTGAGTTTTCATGATTTATATGTTTTGTACTTTAATAGGATGATTGCATATTTGACTTCATGAGGTGAATTAATGAACATGTTTCGCTATACTTGTGATGATATGGCATATTGGCTCATTATTGTTGTGTTGAGCTTGTTTGAGTTGGACAAGGTAGTTCCTCCTAAAATGATATGAATTGATGCGTTTTGTGCATATTGGGTTGTGGATGTAGTTCTTACTTCCTTGTGATTGCATTGATTATGTCTTGAGATGGAATTGATGTTTCCCCTATAAACTGTGCATTTGGTTATGTTGCACACATGATGGGCTACTAGTCTTGAGTCTTTATTTCTGTAAGGTGTCTAAATCATCATTCGAGGATTAATGTTCCCAAGGGGGAGATAATGTAACACTCTGGAAAATGGTAGGTTAAACTAGAGCCTAAACGTGAGGATGAATGTCTTGAATGAGAGTTATAGGAGTCAAGGCCATGAGGCAAGTGCCATGACAAAGGGGCCAAGCCAAAGCCAAAGGCCAAGGCTGCCCCTAGACTTTAGCACACTGCCTCACCCTTCACGAGTGGGACCACAAACCGTGGTCCTCACCACGGCTCATGAAGGGGGCTTGTGAAGATGCCTTGGCCAAGAAAATGTGGCCACCACTTTTCCTAGCTACTGCCTCAAACTTCACAACCATCACCACGGTCCGTGGTCATGACCACGACCATGGGAGGTGCTTGTGGAGTTGCCTTAGGTAAATAGCCAATGGTCCCAACTGGCAAGGCTACTGCCTCAAAGACCACGAGAGGGACCACGGCTCGTGGTCTTCACCCCGGCTCATGGAGCCCATCGTGGTGATGCCTTTGGCATGTGACCCTTGTGTCACCTTGAAGGGGCTACTTCCCCAATCTTCCCGACAAGGACCACGAGTTGTGGTCCTCATCACGGCTTGTGAAGGTGCTCGTGGCACATGGGCGTGGTCTTTAAGTGAGGGTCAATTAGGTCTTTTCCTTTTTAAGTCCAAACAAAGTGAGGTCGTTTTAGGTATTTTAAAGGGTAAAATATAAGTTGATTTTAAGTCAAATTCACCCAACACAAGTCATTAATTCACAACACCCAAATATTTTCCCAAAATCCTCTTCTCTCGAATATTTCTCTCTCTAGAGTTCCTCAGTTGAAGAACACAAGAACTTGAAGGTTAGGGCTCAAGAATCCATCTTCTAAACTCCAATTAGTGGGCAAAGCTTCAATTAAGGTATGGGAGCCTTGATTCTTGGAACATTTTTCTCCATAAAGCCCTTCAACTCTAATTTCAAAATTTGTATATTAGTCATAAACTAGGGTTTTCATTCTAGCCATGAGTTCTTCTTAAAAACTATTTCATTATGTTAATTGTCCTATATTATGGATGATTTGATGTGTAATAGTGATTTTTATTGTAAAATTCCCCATGAACCAATGAACACCCCCATGACCCCAATTTCATCAATTGTGATAGGTGTATTGGTGCAAGATGATTACTATGAATTGTATGTACGTTAAATTAGTTATTGAATCTTGTTTTATTCCTGATTAAAGTAGTAATTCTAAGTGTGGTTGTGGGACATAATTCATGCCCCTTGAAAGGTTAAATTGCTAGGGTTTGTACATATTGGTGAAAGTGATGTTTGAACTTATGATTCACTTAAAAGGTGAAGATCCTATGACTATTGAGTAAATTGAGGTGTTGTTGAAAGGTCAATCTCCCCTTACCCTTACACATGAATTATGTATGAAATTGTCTAGGATGATTTTGATGTTGTTGTGTTGATTGAAATACTATTCTCATGAAACACAATGAATATGATGTGAAAGTGTTACTCACATGTTACATGACGATTCTAAGGTTGAAAGTACATTCTCACTTTATTGAATCTATGAGCTACTTTATGAATTGTATTGAATGAGCTGCAATGTATTCCTTCACACATGTAAATGCAAATCAAGACTAATTATGTATAATTTGGGAAATAATACTTACCACTGAGTGGATATTGTCAGTGAGGTAGAGGCCCTCCCGTCAATACAATAGGACGGGCCATCTAGAATATCCTCATGAGATGGAAACTCCTCCACCAATACAATAGGTCGGGTTTCAAGAAACAATCTTCCTATCCCATAACTATGTTCCCACATAGGACTTTAGCTAGTGGATCCACCTAAAGGCTAATACATGTAGTTCTACCTTAGGCAAGTAGGACCTTCTTTCGGTGTGGGGTTACATGACACCGGATTCCATGTTGCTCACATGGTCTATGTTGGTTAAGGCTATTCTTCATATATGATAAGATAATGAATAAGACATGAACTATACTATGACTTCTGGTGAGTTTTACTTAGTGGGAGTGGGGGTATGGGACTTCACTTCTACATTGCACAAGTAGACTTAGTAGGATGATCTGGGTTCGTTTCCTTATGTGAGGATGAGATATGAATGTATGCATGTATGTTGAATGGATAGCTCCTATGAATGACTTTCCTTATGCTCAAGTAATGTACATGACTATTTCCTTTTTTAGAGGTCTAAAGATGATATGTATGATTAAGGTGACTTCAAAGGAGTACTTAGTAAGGTTGGTATTATGGGATGCCAACCATTCATGGCACAATTGTTCCTTAAGGGTTGCTAAGGGGATGGGTTTACTATGTTACAAATATAAATGTGATTTTGGCTTGTCTTCTACATTAAAGGTGTATGTTGATTTCCAAACTTGACAACTGCATGCTTTTAACTAAAATGTCCTTTTTATCATATTTCAAGGATTTTATGCATGCTTCCATACTTAGTACATATTTGTGCTAACCCCTACTTCATCTACATTTTATTAAGTGTAGGTTCTGGCTAGGTGACATACACTCTCCTTTCTTGAAGAAGACTTGGATTGCTTTTCTCCAAGTAGTGGTGAGTCCTGAAGTTCGAGGACAGATTACTCATTTCGTAGTTCCTATTGTACTTCATATATTGAGACTTTATTGATGTAAATGGCTAAGTCCCAAACTTTGAATTCTTAAGTTTTAGATGGTAAATGAGACAAAGTCTAGATTCTTATGATTTTTGTTGTGAAAAGAAGTTTGACTTTGATTGTAAAAGTTTTAAATTTTTCCGCATTATTCTATGTCTTATGTTATGGTTATGCTATGGGCTTCTATGCGACCCGTTCGGGGTCAAGTACACCATGTTACATCTAGGGGTTACCCCTGGGTCGTGACATTTTCTATGAAATCTATGCAATTGTATTAATGATTCTTTGAGTGTAAAGTACCAATGTTGTAGTTGTTGTGTTGTTGAAAGGACATTCTCATATACACACCTAAGCATGAATGTGAAATTTTTTTCTCAGATAGTATGATTCTATGTTGAAAGGCTTGCTCACCTAAAATGAATCAAAGCATGTTTAATTATGATAGCTTGAGGTTGTGTTATGAAAACCCTTCATGAATAGCTTTACTTGGTAAGACAAGACCATTCATGGAAGCTTGAGTAGAGAATCTCATGGATATCCTTGGATTGAGAAATTGTACCCTTCCAAAGGTTAGGTTGAACTAGCGTAATAGAGTTCTTGCGTGGTAGCATGACTTGGTTAGGCCAAACCATTTCATTGGTAGCTTGGATTGAGCAATAGTACCCTTCCTTGAGTTGCTTGGACTTGCATAAGAGCATGCTTTCCATGGTAGTTTGGTCTAGCATAATGAGGTGTTTTTCTTGGTAGCCCTGAATGTAAATTGTAACCATTAATGTGTGATGAATGGTGGTGGAATGAGTAAAGAAGTAATTTCCACAGATGATAGCAAGAGCTAAAGAGGGACTAGTCCCTAATCAAAGTAGCATGTTTTATGATGAATCAAGGTTACTTCAAGGAAGTATCATAAGTATGTTTTAATAGGAGATATGCTTGTTAAATATATGATTAGCTTGGATTGTTGCTAGAGTTCCCTTTCTTGACATGTAGGACTAGAGGTGATTTTCCCTTGTCCATGAAAAATAAGCTAAGGATGAGAATAAAAGATGGTGAACATTAATGATGGCCCAAGGCGGTCTACTTAACATGGGTGAGATTCCTGCTAATTCTGAAGCTGGTCTCAACTAATCGGCCCAGAACTCTCCCAACCCCCAGTGAATCTGCAACCCTTCCTATTGCGGAGCCTTATCATCTGTTACAGGAGGATGGCATTATCCATGCCTAGAATGAGTATGCTTTGAGGTTACTTATGAAGTGTTCCTCTTACATTATGATGATCTATGTATTAACTATGCTTATGGCTATGTTTTTATCCTTTATGCTTATGGCTTATGTCTTGTGTTGACTAATGTTTATGTCATGAGTATGTTGATGATTTATGTTAGCTATCATATTTAGTACATTTTGTACTAACACATACTTTTTCCTACATTCTTATCAAATGTAGGGTCAGACGATATTGACTTCTATCCCACTAGCTAGGTTCTTAGAAGAAGCAAAGATTGAGGTTTTTGTGAGTCCTCATAGTATTTGAGGATATAGCCACCATGTTCTTATGCCTTTCTTTTATTTTTAGGACTATTGTATGGGCTGCCTCCCAAAGATGTTCATGTACTAGATGGTTTGAGACAAAGTGTAATAGACTTCCCCTCGTTTTATAAAAGAATTTGATTGTACGAAAAATGTTTGAAATTTTCACATCATTTCTATTTACTTTATGTCAAGACATGTTAAGTGGCTTGTTTGAGGCCTCTCAGGGCTTCTACGCCTTGTTACAACTATGGGGTACCCCTGGGTCGTGACTCCTTTCATATGAGGAAGTTCCGATTGGGATTTTGGAACGACAAGTTAAGAAATTGAGAAACAAGGAAATGGCTTCCGTGAAGGTTTTATCAAAGAATCAACTAGTTGACGGTGCCACTTGGGAGGCCGAGGCAGCTATGAAGTCCCAATATCCTCATCTTTTTCCTTCTACTCCTACTCTATCTTGAGGTAATGAATTTCCTCTTGGTTTGTCCTATAATTAGAAGTCATGTGTATTTTACCTACTTACATGATTTCCTTGTTATGCACGGTCATGAAAAAGCTTAAGTTTTGAAAGAAATGACGTATGTAAATTATTTTCCTCATGTTGTTGTGCATTGAGTATGTGTTGCCTATAGACTTTATGAGGTGAATTGTTGAACATGCCTTGACTTGGAGTGGAGATTTCCTCCTTGAGTATGTTCTTTGAGTACTGATTGCATATATGTTCCATGAGTAAGTAAATTCCTCCTTTAATGTAACAAATCTGAAAATTTCGTACATATTGGGTTGTTAGATGTAGTTCCTACTCTCTTATGGTGCATTGAGTATGTTTAGCTTTGAGTTGATGTTTCCTCTTCGGTTGTGTGCATTTAGACGAGTTGCACACATGATGTGCTGCTAGTCTTGAGTATTTTCGTATAGAAATGTGCATAGGATCTCATTTGAGGATGGGTCATCCCAATGGGTAGATAATGTAGCACCCCAGATTGAAAGAGGAGCACATAATAGATTATCAGAAAACTACAGGTCCCAGGAACAGAGACCAACCACGGCCCCTGGGTAGAACCACAGAACATGGGGTTGGTCTTTTGACTGGGCACCCATGTTTGTCTAGAGGTCCGGGAACCATGGCCTGACCAACTGACCATCAGTCAGACCACGGTCCGTGGTCTGAGATCCCTAAAATGGGTTTTTAACCATCAGTGACGGACATGCAGGACAGACCGTTATCCTGATCACGGTCCGCCAGTGGGGTTCGTGAGTCGATGGATGACATGTTCAGTTCGGGGCTTATGGGTCTTTTCTGGTTTTAATTAAATTAAAGTGTTGTCGTTTTGCCTAAGTCTAGATCACTTATATAAGTATTTTTAACCCCCAAAATCCCTCATTCAAATCATTCTCTCAAATCCCAAAAGAAAACCCCAAACCCCTCCTAAATATTCTCTCTCTAGAGGATTGAAGAAGAAGGAAGAAATGGAAGCTAGGGTCAAGTCATCTCCTAGCTTTTGTAGGCTTTGTGACTAAGGTATGATGGCTTTTCATTCATGGAATTCTTCCATTCATGGAGTGCCCTAGAATTCCCTCAATTTGGTGAAGAATTCCCCAATTCTAGTTAGGGTTTCTTCGAATGTTGTGGGTTATGATGGCGGATGACCCAAGTCTTGACTAAGGGTAAGTAAGGTTGCTTGAGAAGTGTTACTTTCTTATTATAATGATGACTAATGTGCATTGATTATGCTTATGGTTTATATTCACTATACATTATGTTTATGTTGTTACGCTAGCTATCATTTTTAGTACATGTTTGTACTAACACATACTCTTGCTTACATTTCTTATCGAAATGTATGGTCTGGCGACATCTATTCTCAAATTCGTGGCTAGGTCCATAGTTGATCAACGAGTGAATATTTTGTGAGTCCTCATTGTATTCGAGGATGTGAGCACTGTTTTCTTATGTTTCTTTAATTTTATGTTTTGGATTATTGTATGGGTTGTGTCCCAAGATTTATTTATGTTTTTTAGATGGTTTGAGACAATTGTATTTGACTTCCATTCGTTTTATAAAGACTTTGATACTTTTAATATTTTTAAATTTCTGTATCATTTCTATTACAATATCTTATGATATGCTAAGTGGCTTGTATGAGGCCTTTCGGGGTCTTGTACAACTTGTTACATCTAGGGTGTACCCCAAGGTCGTGACAATACGTCCCGAGTTGGTACACGAGGCTATGGAGAATGTTTTCCTTATTAGAGAAATGTCAAAAATAGCTCAATGATGGAAAAAGTCCTATGCCGAGGTTAGAAGAAAAGACCTTCAGTTTGATGTGCATGATTTGGTCTAATTCAAAATCTCACCCATGAATGGTGTGATGAGAGTTTTGATGACAAGGAAGCTTAGTTCCAGCTTTGTGGGCCCATATTTGATTTTGATGCATATTGATAAAGTTGCTTATGAACTTGATTTTCATAATGGCTTGGCATCGGTGCATTTGGTTTTCCATATCTCCTTGTTGAAGAAATGTGTTGGAGATCCGACATACATAGTTTCCTTAAAAGGTTTTGGAGTTAAGGAGAATTTTTCTTATGAAGAAGTTTCAGTTGAGATTTTGGACCGGCAAGTTAAGAATTTTAGAAACAAAGAGGTTGCTTTAGTAAATGTTCTATGGAGGAATAAGTTAGTTGAGGGTGCTACTTGGTAGGCCAAGCCCAAGGCCTATTTGAACTCACACTATCCTCATCTCTTTCCCTCTGTCCCTACACTAGCTTGAGGTATCTAGTTCCTCATGGTTTACTCTTTTGGTGTATTGTGTCTTAGATATTCCCATGATTACTCCCTTATACATGTTCATGAAAAGCTTAAATTTTGAGAAAATGAGTTAACTTGATTGATTTCGTCATGATTATGTGCATTTGATTATGCGAACCATGGACCGTAGGTGGGGGGTGTGGTTGGCCATTCCCAGCTTTTCAAATTGTCAAATTTGAGTATTTTTCTACGATTCACCGGGACAGCTCGTTGTCCTTTGCATAAGTCAAAGGTAGGCCTAGTAGGTTACTCTAATACTTAGTGAGATTTTACGAAATTTCAGTTTGTCAAACCGAGGCCATGTACAGACCGTAGGTTGACCAATGAACTGTACATGGGTCCCGTCAGCCAAAGGTCCAAAAACAATGTTTCTGAACCCATAACCTGTTCACCAGGACAATCCATAGGTGGACCCACATACCGTAGGTCACTACCATCTACGGGAGTCGACAGTTATTTTAACAAGGGCTTTTGAGTCTTTTCCTTATTAATCTAACCCAATGCTATGTCGTCTTACATTCTATTAGTGACCCTATCTAAAAGATTTTCACCCCAAAATCTCCTAAATAAATTCATTTTCTTAAATTCCTAAAAGAAGAAGAAGTTCATCCTCTCAAATATTTCTCTCTTTAAAATCTTAAAGAAGAAGACTAGGATTTCAAGGTCAAGCCTCCAAATTCACCATTGATTGTAAGCACTTGGCATTAAGGTATGATGGTGTTACCTATGGATTCCTTTCCTCCATAGGGTTCATAAATTGTTCTATATTGTCAAGATAGAGTCTCCAATGAATGTTAGGATTTTTACTCAATTATGATATTATTGATTGCTTTATGTATTTTTATGCATGAATTGAAGAAATTGCATGTTTCTAAGTTGAATCCACATGAACCCATATGAAATCCATGTTTTCTATAAAGTGATCATATGATGAAGCTTTTGAATCATGAAAGATGAGTTTATGAAGATATGCATTTTCTTTATGAAATTGATGTAAATGTTTTACTGATGCATTAAGAGTGAAGTATCAATGTGATTATTGTTGTTGTGAACGGATTTCTCACACATTACTCAAAACATGATTGTGAAAATGTTTTCTCAGATAAAGGATTAATAAGGTTGAAAGGTCTCACCTAAATTGAATCAATGTTAAGGAACTATTGTAGGCAATCGGCAATTACCCATGTCCTCTAATGATAAGACAAGCGGCGAGTACCCATGTCTCCTAAATGTTATGATAGGATAAGACTAATGAATATTCCGTGGGAGTTATGCTTAGCACCGAGTGGACAAGTGGCGATTACCCATGTCCCATAAACTATGTACCACCATAGGTTTGTCTAGACATACATTAGCTAGTAGATCCACATAAGCTAGAAATTCATAGTATTACCTTGGGAATAGGACACCTCTTTTTACGTGTGGGGTAGACACCAAATTCCATGATAATTGCTCACATGGTATTACATGTCGGTTAAAGGTAAATATACCACAATAACGAACTAAGGTTTCTCCTAAAAGTATCTCAGAAATGTTTTAAAGATGTTAGCTTGCATTGATCATGCTTTATCAAATATGTTTTCTAATTGTTTTGTCTCATGTTTTAACTTGGTCATTGCATGTCAGAAAAAGGTCTTTGAGTAAGATATTTCATACTTTTATGCATTATTATCATACTTCCTACATTTTTGTATTAATAGATACTCTTGCTTACAATCTTCCAAATGTAGGGTCCAGCGCTCCAAATTCGCATCTCTCTGGCTAGGGATCACTTAATAGATATTGAAGATTTGTGAGTCCTCATGTTCCGAGGGTCGAGCCCTTATTTCATATTGTCTTTACTTTTAGTATTGTATGTGATGTACGGGTTTCATCCCGATCACTCTTGATGTACTAAATAACTTTCAGACTAAGTTAGACTTACACTATATTATATAAAAACTCTTATATTTTGAAATTGTGTTTTAAACTCTGTTAGGGGTCGTTTGGTAGAGTGTATTAGCAAAAATAATGCATGCATTAATTATATGTATTAGTAATCCCTTGTTTAGTGCATTTTTTCATGGTATGTATAACAAATGCTTGCATTAGTTATACACTCTATTGTGTATTGAGGAGTGTATTACTAATACCTAGAAATTCATGGTATTAGTAATGAAAAGGATTTAATGCATGCATTATTATGGTTAAAGACTCAACTAGCCCTCAAAAGTACTTTTACATCTTTTCCACCATAATTGTTAAGGATACTTCTGTAAATAATTTTTTTATGCAATCCATACTATCTTTAATACATTAAACCAAACAATGCATAAGAAATAATTTATGCTTAACTAATACAAGTATAACTAATACATGCATTACTAATACACTCTATTGGGTATTATTTTTATACACTCTACCAAACGACCCCTTTAATGTTCTATTATCATTTATGATGTATTCTAAGTAGCTTGTGTAGGGCCTCTCGGGGTCCTATATTTCATGTTACACCTAGCACATTCTTTGGGTCGTAACAATTAAATAGAATAGGAATAATCTCAACGGAATAGACTCTTGTGAGATTTTCTTGAAGACGAAGTGCCCACAAGTATCCACAAAGTTTCAAACTTTTTCATGAGGATCCTCATGATATAATTCCCTAAACATTCCTATCATTTGGACCAACTATAGAAGTGTCCCAATTACATGGAACATCACCCTCTCTATTGTAGGTCGTAACCGGATAGCTCCATTGGTTGAAATAATATTCATGTCCATGTCATTTATGTTGCCCATTTGATCATTTTGCCCGTAGTGACTGACATCAGAATTAGCACTATTAATTATATTTATACTTGCAAATAACACACACAAAAACACCAAGCTACGATCTACTAGAATTAAACAAATCTACAAACTAACTTCACTAATTGAATTCGTAGTAAACATTTCGTGACAGTGGTGCCATTTTTTATAACACTCAAAGTATCCTAAAAAATTAAGAAAATAAGCGGTTGTCATTGGTAAAAATACTCAACTAAGAGTCGAGGTCAAATCCTAAAAGGAATGGTATAATGAGAAGAATTAAACTAGGAAATTTAGAATGCAAAACTATTCATTGTAGAACATTGAAACAAATAAGTGGATGATTCGACAAAATTTACTAAAAAGAATTTGAAGTATAAGTGTCACGATTTAACTAAAATTCAGAAATTCAAGCAATTAAGAAGTAATCTAGGGGTTTGGGGTTTGGAATCGATTTCACATAGGGACAATAATATTTCTTAATAGTGCTAAAAATCATGGTAAGGCTGGGTCATCTTCACTGCCACTAATCTTCTTTCGTTCTCATAGTACCAATTGATTCAATCTCCTTTCGGTCTCATCTATGTGAATCAAAATTCAATGCAATACCTTATGGAATCTAAAATTGAAGAATATTTTGGGAAAATACATTTGTACCATACTCTTTTTTTCGTGCAAACCATAGAAATTAAACATAAATTAAATGTATAAAATTATTTACCCACTCCAATTGATCTCTTTTTAGAATCAATCGAAGATCAAAAAAATATTAAGTTTTCTTCCTTAACCCATGAATTACCACATGATAATTAGACTAAATTCATGAATGGACAACAATAAAACAGAGCAAAACATAATACCCTCTATATTAAATAAACACCCAACCCTATAATTGCACCACTAGAATTAGAGGTTTAGCCACACATCACAAAAAGTAAAGAATTTATACCTATAGTAATAGCATCCACCGATGTGATGAAGTAAAGCAATTATAATAAACACTCATTTTGATTTTAACTTCCAATTGTCAATTTGAAGAGTTACATTTCAAACTCCAAAACTAAATATGTTTTTCACAAGGTAATAAGTCTCATTCAAAACTCTCAATAACAAAAATTATTCTATATAAAATGCTTTCTCTAAAATTTCTCTATTTTCTCTCTCCTTTGTGGTATTTATAATTTACAAAAATATATCCAAAAATTAACTATGTGAAAAACTATGCGATATTAGTCGACCTTGTCAAATAGGATCGGTTGATCATCCTATGTTCCTTATCTCTTCTTTCTTTTGCGACATGCTTTAGGTGATTTAACCTCAACTGGAGAACTCGATCAAGTTTGCATTACACATTCGGTGGATCGCCAATTACCATATTTGTCTACCTTTTAAGCCTTTATTATATTTCATCAATGTTCAGCCACCTGCGGCGATAGTATCTTGTTACCCTTCAACTTCAGCGATTCACAATTACAATTTTAGTTCACTGACCTACCTTGAATTCCTCAATTGTGAGCATTGTCACGTTGGGAAAGGTCAGGACATTCGAGACACTCTTTTTGTTAGGCGACTCGTAGTGTGGTGCTTATACTTCTTTCAATGTTTTTGGCACCTCTTTGATGTATTGGTTCTTGCCTTGTCCTTTAGACTTCATATCTGGAAATAATACAAATTTCATCAGAATATGACATAATGAGGTATTGATGACACTAGTTGTTGAACTAAAAATGCATCAAATAAGTGCAAATCTTCCACTCATCACTAACCACATCTATATTGTAAAGGCTTATGTCAACGATAGTATATCTTCCGAATTTGAAGTTTTATCTTAAAGTTCTTATATGTTGAGATCTTATGATTTAGACATCTTTAACTTAAATATTGATTACATATTGTACTTCACTATCTTAGTTTCATGCTTAAGTCATGTGGCTTGCTTAGGGCCTCTCGGGGTCCTATTCCCTATGTCACTTCTAGGGTGTATATTAGGTCCTAATAATGTGGTCACTATGTGTTTCTTGTGATGTCATTTCATTTGACTAATTGATAAGGCTCAAATTACTCATAACATAATTCAATGGCAGTGGTCATCAATCATTAAGAATCCAACCAGTGTAGGGGTCGAATCCCACAAAGAGTGGTCAAATGACGAATTTAATTACGAAGGGAAATAGTGATCTAATACTTGTAGATAAGATAAAGGATTGCCATATCAATATAAGTCGGATGCAAACTCTTGGCTCAACAAAATCGCCATAAAGTGGGGCATTAATGCCCTGACAAGAGAAGGTGCGTGGTCTAGAATATGTCTCCGACTCGATCCAATGGTGGAGGTATCCCAAAGGTAGTTCTATTTACAATCCTAGAGGAATGCATCATCTCTTTCCACCAAGTTGCCATATGCATCCTCACTCCTCAGTTCCTCTCTAGCAAGCTCCTCCTAGTTAGCATGAAGAGTATCATAATCCTCATCAACAACAATATGCACTCACAATACAAAATGTAGGATCACTACCAGAAAAACATAGAGGCGGATCGGTCGTCATGATATCAGGTAGAGGTACCTCACCTATAGCATTGAAATTTCAGTGGACTTAAGCTAGTCAACATCTTTCCTCAACCTTATAGGTTAGGCTTAAAGTATTCCAAATCAGTTAACTCATCCTCAACTTTTTTCACTCTCATTAACTAGATTTGCTAGGGTATCTAATATCTTATAGTAGTTAACAACCAAGGTACGCTAGTTTGGATTCGACACATAGACTTGACCACTCGTTTGGGGTTATAAATTATAGCTATTCTATGTCATAAACCATACATAGTAAGAAGATTCTTCACTAGATGGTTAATGAAGTGCTTACCTCAATCGCTTTTGATCGTCCTTGGAGTACCAAAATGAGTGAAAATCTGATTCTTGATGAAATTAATCACCACTCGTAAGTAATTCGTTTGAATATCTACATCCTCAACTGTAACACCTCAAATTCGAAAAAGGGTGAAATTTTCATTTTTCTAAAAACTCTCATGCTAGTTTCGACGGATCCATCCATGGCCTGTGGAACCACACACAGACGGTAGGTCTAGTCCATAGTTGGCTAGCCTAAGTTCCCAAAATGTCATATTTTCTGTATTTTTCAATAGTTCACCAAGAAAGTCTGTCGTCCAATGCACGAGTCATAGGTAGGTTTCGTAGGTGATCCCTAGACTTAGAGAAAATTCAAAATCAGAAGTTAGGACCTATGACTATGGTCCGTGGTCCTTCGTTTGACCCACGAGCCGTAGGAGGGGTGTCATTGATGGGGTAAGATTTGTTGTCTCTGATCTTTACCATGAATGACTAGGATGGACCGTGGTCTCAGACTCCTAATCCTCTATTGAAGTCAAGAATTTAGCATTGAGGGATGATAGTTTTCATACTTCGTGCCCTTTCCTCCATGTAGTTTCCAAATTCTATAATATACAAAGTTAGAAATCCCCCATTGAGTTAGAGTTTTTTTTCTATGTTATGGGTTCTCGTAATTATTGATTTTTATTGATTGATCTATGATATTTTATGCATTAGTTGAGTTAATATCACGTTTTAAAGATGATCCCCCATGAATCCATGTAATTCCAATGTTTTTTAAGTTATGATCATATGATGTGGGTTTTGGATGGTGAAATAAGAGTTTATGAAATTAAGCATGTTCTCATGAAATTGATGTAAATGTTTTAAGGATGCTTTGAGAGTGAAGTATCAATAATGTTGTTGTTATTGTCTTGTTGAAAGGATTTTCTCTTATGAAAAGGGTTCTTAAGGTTGAAAGACATTCTCACCTAAAACGAATCGTTGCTAAGGAGCTATTCTAATGTAGAGGCAAGAGTTGATTACCCACGCTCTCTAATTAAAGACAGGAGACGATTACCCATGTCACAAGATGTAAGGAAAATAGGCGAATACCCATAATCCTTTTAAACATAAGATGAAAATAATTAAGAACTATCCCATGGAAGTTAAGCTTAGTATCGAGGGGACAAGTGGTGATTACCCATGTCCCATAAGCTATATACCAACATAATATGTCTAGATAGAAATCATCTAGTGGATTCACAAATGCTAGAAGTTCATGGTCCATACCTTCGCAAGTAGGACAACTCGTTACGGTGTGGGAGACACCATATTCCATGTTAATAGTTCATATGGTCTTACATATCGGTTCAGGCTACTTCCCACAAGAAACATATGATGAATTAAGGCTATTTCAAGAAGTATCTTACATGTGTTCTAAGATGAAGTCTACTTGCGTTGATCAAGTTTTATGACTTATGTTTTTTAACTCTCAAGATTCATGTTTTATATTGGTCATTGCATTCATGAAAATGTCCCTTTTTGCATGATCTTTTATATTTTTTTGAATGGCTATCATACTTGATATATGTTTGTATTATCATAGTCTCTTGTTTACATTTCCCAAATGTAGGGTCTTACATTCACATTTCCCAATTTCGTGGCTAAAGGTTGTTGGAGTGATTCAAGAGTTGCGGTGAGTCCTCATGCTTTGAGAACTTGACCTTTATAGCTTTTAGTTATTTATTAATTTCACACCTTGTACGTGATGCTAGGGTTACGTCCCGATCACTCTGGATTTATTAGATTGCAAATGAGACTTTGTAAACTTCCGCCTTACTTTTATAAAACTAGTATTTGAAATGTTCCTCTTTATCTCTTTTTATTTTCTTATATCTTGTTATGTACTTTAAGTGGCTTGTGTGGGGCCTCTCAGGGTCCTATACGCCATGTTGCACCGAGGGGATAACTTTGGTAGTGAAAAACTTTGTATTGAGAGCACAAGGTTTAGAAAGGTCCTAGGAAGTCTCATGAGCCACGTTGAGTAGAGTCTTGTTCATGAGTGTGAAGCGCACATCATTTATGAATTAGAAGCTATAATATTGTAACACCCCGGATTTAAGAAAGGGAAAAGAAACTATTTTCAGAAGTTGCAGGTGCCAACCGACAGAGGCTACCTAAGGCCCGTGGATTGGACCACACCACAAGACTTCCAAGAAAACTCAGAACCACGGCCTGACCAACAAAACGTAGGTCAGACCATGGTCAGTTGCTAAGAGTCCGTAGGTAATGGTCCCAAGATTCTATTTCTGAATCAGTTGATGGACGAACAAGATGAACCATCGATCAAACCACGGTCCGTCATCTTGAGGCGTCGTTAGGGGTGGCAATTATTCTTTTAAGGGTAGTTAGCTCTTTTTCTAATTATTTTATCTCTATACTATGCCAATTTTTCTATGTCTAAGACCCCTATATAAGTATTTTAACCCCCAAATTCCCCAATAAAAAATCATTCTCTCAAATTTCTAAAAGAAGAAGAAGTTTCCTCTCCAAAATATATCTCTCTAGTACTTGAAGAAGAACAAGGGTTCAACCTAGAGTTTCGAGGCAAGCCTCCATTTTCAACATTGAAGATATGCATTTGGCTTTGAGGTATGATAGTTTTCATACATGGATTCCTTTCATCCATGGAGTTCCCAAATTATCCTATTTTCAATATTAGAATTCCCTAATTGAGTTAGGGTTTTCTTCAATATCCATAGGTTCTTTTTATTATTGATCTACACTATTGATATATGATCTCTTATGCATGAATTGATGAAGTAATATGATTTTATGATTATTTCCCAATGAAGCCATGTAAATCCCATATTTTCCAATTATGATGATGCGATGCGGGATTTGAATTATGAAAGATGTGATTATGAAATTATGCATGTTGTTATGAAATCTATGTAAATTTTTTAAGGATTCTTTGAGAGTGAAGTATCAATGATGATGTTGTTGCTGTTTTGCTAAAAGGAATTCACATAAACACATAAAAGTATGATTGTTAAAGGTTTTCTCACATAGTAAGGATTCTAAGGTTGAAAGGTCTTCTAACCTTATTGAATCAAAGATAAAGAGCTATCCTGATGAAACCTAACTTTGATTGGATAATTGATTGTAACTTTCCATCGATGACTTATTACTTAGCTTAGATTGGCAAGTTGATATGCACTTCCATAGATGATAAGAATAAGTAAGAAATTACTATTTTGTGGGATTTATGCTTAGAACCGAGAGGATATTGAGATGGAAGCACTCCCGTTAGTAGAAGCTGGGTTTTTCTAGTAGATATCTTCTTATCCTTTACCTATTTGCCCCCATAGGATGATTGTCTAGATATACATTGGGTAGTGGATCCACCTAAGCTAGAAGTTCACGGTCCCTACCTTGGAAAGTAGGACAACCCTTTTTCGTTGTGGGAGATACTGGTGGATCATACTTGGTACATTTTTTTGTACTAGTGCATACTCTTCCATACATTTCCCTAAATGTAGATTCAAACAGTCAGAGTCCTCAATTTTGTGGCTGGTGGTTGATTGCAGGACTTCCAAGCTAGGTGAGTCCTCATGCTTTAATGATAGATTCTCATTGTTCGTAGTTTCCTTCTGATTTTTTGTTTGGGAAATGATGTATGGTCTAGGACCAATTTCATTCTATTGTATTAGAT
Organism: Solanum tuberosum; assembly: GCF_000226075.1. Taxonomy (NCBI): domain Eukaryota; kingdom Viridiplantae; phylum Streptophyta; class Magnoliopsida; order Solanales; family Solanaceae; genus Solanum; species Solanum tuberosum. The sequence goes on from NW_006238956.1 coordinate 447,203, forward strand.
GGCTATTGACACAAGTGTTTTAGACTTCCACTTTCTTTTATAAAATTCTTTGACTTGAAATGTTGTCTTTACTTCTTATGTTATATTTCTTATATTATGAATGCTAAGAGGCTTGTATGGGGTCTTTCAGGGTCTTATACACCACGTTACATCTACGATGTACCCTGGGTCTCTCGGGGTCGAATCACAGCATAAGGTCTAGAAGGGTTCTAGGATGTCATCAGCCACGCTAGTAAAGTCTTGTTCATGAGTGTGAACCGCGCTATATTTATGAATGAGAGGCTACAAGATGTTTAGGAAACTCCACTTCTTTCATTACTCTAAAGTAGTGCGATAGAGTTTAACTTTATAAGGTCTCTCTCCTAATCCTTATTCGATGCTCTATAGGATATGGCTACCCAAAAAGCTTATGCTAGAAGGAATGTGAGGGAGAATGTGGAATACGAAGCCCCTCCCCAAGATCCTCAAGTTTCGGTTGATCCTTTGGCCGAGCAAGTGACTAATGCAGATTTTAGGGCTGCTTTTCAAGTATTCTTTAAAGGCGTGATGGCCCAAGCCAATAAGGAGGTTGTGGTTCCCGTGAAGACAAATGTTGGTACGGCGGCTTCAGAGTGCGGGACTTCACTAGGATGCATGGTTCTAAGGTTGAGAAAGATCTTCAAAAGTTCATTGATGAGGTCTACAATGTATTGATGATTATGGGAGTGACGCCGATGGAAAAGGAAGTGTTGGCCGCTTATGACCTTAAGGGTGTTTCTCAAATATGGTACAACCAATGGAAAGAAGGGAGACCAGAATACGCGGGTCCTTTAGATTCAGAGAAGTTTAAGGCTAATTTCCTTGATAGATTCTTTCCCCTTGAGATGAGGGAAGCAAAGGTGCTTGAATTCATGAACCTTCTTCAAGAAAGTATGAGTTTGTTCCGACCCAGGGGTACACCCTAGAATTAACATGTCGTACAAAACCCCGAGGGACCTCATACAAGCCACTTAGCATATCATAACATAAAGCATTAGAAATGATGCGGAAATTTAAAACATTTACCATATAATCAAAGTCTTTTATAAACAGGAGCGGAAGTTTGTAAAACTTGTCTATAACAATCTAACATATGAAACATCTTTGTTACGCAACCCATACAATAGTTCTAACATAAAATTAAAATACATAAAGGAAGGTGATCAAATCCTTGAGGCGATGATGACTCACTATGTCTTCAACTCCTTGCTCTACTAGGAACCTAGCCACGGGGATGAAACTCAATATCCCCATACCCTACATTTGATAAGAATGTCGGCAATAGTATGTCTTAGTACAATCAAGTACTAAATATGATAGCTAACATAACATCATACGAGCATAATAACAAAGTAATAGGCATAATCTCCAACATAGACATAACATAAGAATTAGTCAACATAAGGCATGATCCATGAACATAAGAGAGATATCATATTCATAAGACAGTCAATACTTAAACCTTCATAACATAAGAGAACCACTTCATAAGTAGCCTCAGGTCATACTTGTGCAATGCATGGATACGACCCCATAATCTCACTCATACTAAGTACCACTTTACGCCATCATACGTACTTACCATCTTTTTGTCTCATACTTAGCTTATTTCTCATAGATAAGGGAATCTTCACCTTTAGTCAAACATATCATGGAAGGAGCCTATAGCAACAATTCAATCTAAGCATGCATACACTACTTCCTTGAAGTATCCTTGTTTCCTTATAATCATACTCCTTGGTTAGGGACTAGTCCCTCTTTTTAAAACATCTACTTTTGAACGCTAGGAGATACTTCCTTAAGAACATCTTAGTTCCTTATTAGTTTGAACACTACGAGATACTTCTTCAAGTATGTCTTAGTCCATCATTATTGTTAACACTATGAGATATTTCTTCAAGCATGTCTTAGTTCATTAATGCTTTTGAATACTATGAGATACTTCTTCAAGTATGTCTTAGTTAATTGAATACAGAGAGTTCTACTAGAAACCCGTACTCCACTAGGTTAAGGCTTCCATCTCATGAGACCTACTTTGGGAAAACCCGAACTCTACTATGTGAGAGTTCCCCCTTTTTATTTAGAAGCACAGACTGAACGAGGTGTGAGCCTCCATCTCATTGTCAATATCCACTCGAGGCCAAGCATACACCCCATAGGCTAGTTATTAAGCCTTACTTATTCATGTATCATGGAAGGATGTACTTGACAAAGATAAAGGTTTTCTCACATAGAAAGGATTCTAAGGTTGAAAGGTCTTCTCACATAATTGAATCAAAGATAAAGAGCTATCCTAATGAAACCTAGCTTGGATTGGATACTTGATTGTGCATTTCCATCAATGACTTATGACTTAGCTTGGATTGGTAAGATGGTGTGCACTTCCATGGATAATAAGAACAAGTAAGAAATTACTATTCCGTGAAATTTATGCTTAGCACCGAGAAGATATTGAGATGGAAACTCTCCCATTAGTAGAGGTCGGGTTTTTCTAGTAGATATCTTATTATCCTTTACATATGTGCCCCCATATGATGATTGTCTTGATAGACATTATGTAGTGGATCAACCTAAGCTAGATGTTCATGGTCCTTACCTTGGAAAGTAGGACAACCTTTTTCGGTGTGAGAGACACCGAGGGATCATGTTATAGCTCACATGATATCTATGTCGGTTAAGACTACTTCCCATAATATTAATGAACTAAGGTTACTTCAAAAAGTATATCATATCTGTTCAAAGGCTTTAAAGATATTAGCTTTCATTGACCATGTTTTAGGATTTCTGTTTTCTAACTTTCTTATATCATGTTTAAGCTTTGTAAATTGCATGTCATGAAATGTCCCATTTTAGTATGATTTAAAAATTTTATGCATGGCTATCATACTTGGTACATTTTTTTGTACCAACTCATAAGCTTCCTTACATTTCCAAATGTAGATTCCAACGGTCAGGGTCCTCAGTTTTGTGGCTAGTTGTTGATTACGGGACTTCCGAGCTTGGTGAGACCACATGCTTCAAGGATGGATTGTCATTGTTCTTAGTTTCCTTCTGATTTTCAATTTTGGACATGAAGTATAGGATAGGACCGATTTCATTCTATTGTATTATATGGCTATTAACACAAGTGTTTTAGACTTCCGCTTTCTTTTATAAAATGCATGGACTTGAAATGTTATATTTACTTATTATGTTCTATTGTTTATATTATGAATGCTAAGTGGCTTGTATGGGATCTCTCGGGGTCTTATACGTCACGTTACATCTACGGTGTACCCTAGGTCTCTCGGGGTCCAATCACAGCACAAGGTTTAGAAGGGTTATACGATGTCTCAAAAGCCACGTCAAGTACTCTTGTTCATGAGTGTGAAGCGAGGACACATTTATGAATGAGAGGATACAAGATGTTTAGTAAACTCCACTTATTTCATTACTCTAAAGTCATGCGATAGAGTTTAACTCTATAAGGTCTCTCTCATAATCCTTGTATGATACTCTATAGGATATGGCTACTCAAAAAGTTTATGCTAGAAGGAATGTGAGAGAGAATGCGGAATAAGAAGCTCCTCCCCAAGCTCTTCAAGTACCGGTTGATCCTCTGGCCGAGAAAGTGACTAATGCAGATTTTAGCGTTGCTTTTCAAGTATTATGTTAAGCCATGATTGTCAAAGCCAATAGGGAGGTTGTGGTTCCCGTGAAGCCAAATGTGGGTACGACAACTTCAGAGTAAGGGAATTCACTTGGATGCATGGTTCTAGGGTTGAGGAAGATCTTCAAGAGTTCATTGATGAGGTCTACAAGGTATTGATGATCATGGGATTGATGCCGGTGGAACATGAAGTGTTGGCCGCTTATCAACGTACGGATGTTGCTCAAATATGGTACAACTAATGGAAAGAATGGAGACCAGATGAACCTTCTTCAATGATGTATGAGTTTGTTACGACCCAGGGATACACCCTAAATGTAACATGGAGTACAAAACCTCAAGAGGCCTCATACAAGCCACGTAGCATATCATAACATAAAGCAATAGAAAAGATGCAAAATTTAAAACATTTTTCATACAATCGAAGTCTTTTATAAAAACGAGCAGAAGTTTATCACACTTGTCTCAAACAATCTAACACATGAAACATCTTTGGGACGCAGCCCATACAATAGTTCTAACATAAAATAAAAAGACATAAAGGAAAGGTGATCAACTACTTGATGCTATGAGGACTCACCAAGTCTTCAACTCCTTGCTCTACTAGGAACCTTGCCACAGGGATGAAAATCAATATCACTAAACCCTATATTTGATAAGAATGTAGGAAAGAGTATGTGTTAGTACAATCAAGTACTAAATATGATAGCTAACATAACATCATAATAGAATAATAACAAAGTCATAGACATAATCTCCATCATAGATATAACATAAGCATTAGTCAACATAAGGCATGATCCATGAACATAGGAGATACATCATATTCATAACATAGTCAATACTTAGACCTTCATAACATAAGAGAACCACTTCATAAGTAGCTTCAAGTCATACTTTTGCAATGCATGTATACGACCCCATAATCTCACCCATACTAAGTACCAGTTTAGGCAATCATACATACTTACCATCTTTTGGTCTCATACTTAGATTATTTCTCATAGACAAGGGAATTTTTACCTTTAGTCAAACATATCTTGGAAGGAAACTATAGACACAATCCAATCTAAACATACATTATATGAGCAATTAATATAAAACATGAATACAATAATTCCTTGAAGTATCCTATTTCCTTATAATCATACTTTTTGGTTAGGGACTAGTCCCTCTTTTTAAAACCTCTAATTTTGAAAACTAGGAGATACTTATTTAAGAAAGTGTGTCTTAGTTCATTAGATACAAATATTGCTACTAGAAATGCGGACTCCACTAGGTGAAGGCATCCATCTCATGAGACTGACTTTGGGAAAACCCGGACTCTACTATGTGAGAGTTCCCCCTTCTTATTTGGAAGCCCGGACTCAACTAGGTGTGAGCCTCCATCTCATTGTCAATATCCACTCTGGGCCAAGCATACACCCCATAGGATATTTATTAAGCCTTACTTAGTCATGTCTCATAGAAGGATGTCCTTAACAACCAATCCATGTTTCAAGTGATTCTTTCAATCTATGCATTCAAACATTCATAAGGTAGATGAGGTGGGTGAAGTCCATCCACAACAATGCTATCTACTAGTCTACCATTCTCATATAGTCTTCACTCTCAAAGCCATTACATACATAATTTATCATATTAGCTTTACTATCAAAGCAGTAGAATTCAACATGCATAACTACAAGATTTACTCTCAAAGTTTTACTTCTTACAACCATCACACATACCTAGATCACAAGACATTCTAGTCACATGCTTCATTCTTAAGTGATTCTAATCATATCTCATCATAAAGGCTCAATATCAAGCATTACTAATCATGATCCATCATATGTCCATTAATAAAATTCAATTCATGTCTACATTCTTTTACTCCCAAGAAATTAGTACACATATCATCAACGCTAGAAGATCATCTCTAAATCCTCAATTTCCATTTTAAGCCATAAACACACATTACTTCAAATTTCATCATTTAGACTAGGGTTAGGAATGGAAAACATGCAATTTCATCATAATAATATGATTCAGTAATAATTAAAACATAAACAATCAATCTCCACTGTATTGGATTCATAATCAACATAACCCTAAATATTGAAAGACACCTTGACTTGAATCGGGGATTTCATGTTCACAATTGGGGAAAACTAGGGGACTCTATGGATGGAATAATCCATGGAGTAATAAGCTATCATACCTTGCTTACAAAGTCCTCAGAGTTTGAAACAATGAAGACTTGGCTTGACCTAGCTTGATTCTCTTCTTCTTATTATTATTCTTCACTTTCTAGAGAGAGAATATTTCAGAGGGAATTGAGTTTCTTTTTGGTGAGTTGAAATAATTACTAGTATCAATGAATTTAGGTGTCTAAAGTGTTTATATATGTGGTCCAAATGACGTTAAAACAACGCCACTTAACACTTAATTAATTCTAGAAAGTTCCATTAAGTCCTAACATAATGGCTCAAAACCAACTCACTGCCTCACCCACGAGACCCCGTCCTGGTGGGGCGTGGGTTGGGGTTTGTGACACTGTCTTGGAGGACCATGACGTACGGTGCGAACCACATGGAGTGGACCCATCCAAAAAGCATGGGTCCTGCCTAGGGTTACTACTTTAGGCATACTTTAAGGAGCGCTCACCCACGTTGCCCACCTAAAGGGCGTGGTTCTGTAACATCCGACAATTTAAAATGAATAAGAAGAAGCTTGAAATTGGAAGTAGTCACTTTAGGAAAAAATTTAGAATCTGGAAATTCGGCCAAGTGTGGAAATCAGTGAGTTTTTGGCCAACTTTGAGCAGTCATAACTCCTAGATCAGGATGATCCAGGAGTATTTCCAGTTATTTTTGGAAAGCACTTGGAACGATCTTTCCAACGCCACCGAGTTTGCTCGATTCCGAGTTCGTATGAGCGAGTTATGCCCTTTGAAAGTTGGGCAGTTGGCAGGGAGTCCGTCCGGAAATTTAAGGGCATTTTGGTCTTTTCACAAATCTTTTCTTTTGAGGTTATATTGTTGTGTTAGGCTGTTTGTGGATCATTTTTGTTCCATTTTAAAAGAGTAAGAGTTAGGGTTCTTGAGTGAAGAAGAGAAGAAGAGAGAAAGAAGAGAAGAAGAAGAAGAAGTGGGAGCTAGGGTTGTGGATGCAAGACGTTTTCTTCATCAAATTTCTTGGGGAATCTTAGTAAAGGTATGGGAGTTCTTTAT
>NW_006238956.1:458257-460414 GCF_000226075.1 Solanum tuberosum
GAATTTTGTACTCTAAAGTATTAGATGGTTTGAGACATCATGTATAACGTCTAGAAAGTCTTCCGCTTGCTATTTTTAATGAAATGTCTTCTTTGTAAAGAAAGTTTTTAATTCATTATGGTTTTTAGTGTTATGCGATGAATGAATGCTAAGAGGCTTGTATTAGACCTCCGAGAGGTCGAGTACGCCGGTTACGACTAGGGGGTGCTCTCAGGTCGTGACAGGTTCCATCCACGGGGAATGGGTGGCCTCGTGGGTGGTACCTATACTCCCAAATCACGTTAAACTTCTCTCTCGAGGCTATAGGGTGTTACAATGAGTGTGAGGGAATATGCCTTGAAGTTTACACAACTATCTAAATATGCACCTACAATGGTTGTAGGTTCTAGGGCAAGAATGAGTAAGTTCGTTTCCGGTGTGTACGAAACGGTGGCTAAAGAATGTCATACCTCCATGCTCATTAATGACATGGACATTTATCATCTCATGGTTCATGCTCAAAAAATCAAAGAACAGAAAATTAAGGAAAAGTCTAGGGAGACAAAGAGGGCTTAAACTGGTGATGGTAATTTCTCTCATGTAAGGTCTGATGGGCATGGCCTTCCTAGATTTTTATGAAGGTTTTCCGACCAAGGTTCATCCAATGCTCCTCTGAAGTTCAACAAGGATAGGGTGTCTAACCCTAAGCCTCAAGCAGGGAATGGCAGTGGATGTTCATTGCATATGTCTACTTGTGTTAGGTGTGGTGTAACAACCCTCAAAATAAAGTAGGATAAAGTAGAGCCTCACAAGGGTTTTATGCATTAATAACTTGTTAAAATAAGGAAGAATAGCCTTTTTAGACAATTTTAAAGAGTTTGGAAGTCAAACGTCAAGGGACGACCAAGACTTTCAGAAACTAGTCTTTTACGTGTTGGTGTGTTCTAGTATGTTGTTCATTATTTTATGTGTTTTTTGGAGTCTAAAATCAGTAGAGGTGACCCTAGTGTCTTAATAAATGTTTTAGGGTCAAAAGGTTTGGGTACGGCTCCTCGGGACCACACTAAGGGTTCCCAAAGAGGACCCCAACCCTTGGCCAAACAAGCTGCCAAGGTAGCTTGAAGTTGTTCATGGAAGGAGTGGCTCCGCGTCGCGGACCTGCTTCACCAATGGAAAAAAAGTAGCTCTGCATCGCGGAGACACCGTGGACTCTACTATCTCGGAATTTAACCTCCAGAGACTCCATGGAACACCTCCGCATCGCGGACTAGTTCCCCGATGAAATCTACGAAAATAAAACTCAAGTTTGACTTGTTTAATAGGTCCAACTAAGTGAGGGATGGTTTGAGTACTTTAGGGAATTATTATAAATGGTTATTCTACCTATTTTAGGGTGTTTTAAGTTGGTTAACCCCAAAACCTAGAATTAGACCCCATTCATCAAATTGACCCTTCTCTCTCAAAAATAGATTCTCTCAAAAACTCCATTGAAGACCTTGATGAAGCTCAAGCTACAAGATGGGTTTTCAACTGATTTCTTCTTCAATTTCATGGGTCTTCAATAATTTAAGGTATGGTAACTCTTTATTCTTGAATAACCCCTCATTCAAGGAGTTCTACCAAAGATTTTCAAAAGTGATTCAAAGGCCAAAATTCCAATTTTCAATCTAAACATGGGTCCCTTGTCAAACAATTTTTTAAATCATTCTATTGATGAATTAATGTGGAATTAAGGTTTTTAAGATAATTTTCAAAGGAATTCTTGAAGAACCCATGATCCCCAAATTCTCTAAAATTGGCCTATGATGTGGGTCTTTGTGAATATGATCTCTATTGGTGAAATTATGTTTAGATTAGATTGTATTGATGTTTCCTATGATTATCTATACTTATGCATGTTGAATTGTTGGTATATTGATGAGTTGAAAATTATGGCCTTATGGGCAAAGTTATGGGTTGATCCCTTTGTTTATAGAATAGTACTTAGATTATGTTTATGTTATTAAATTACATTGTTGATTCTTATTGATGTCTATGTCAATTGATTATGAATTGCTGAGGATTGATCCATGGTGGTCATGGCTTGGAGAATTGGTAAGTTGACCTAACTTCTAGTCTATAGTATGAGAATTGATGTTGTGTGGTTTGGTCTACTTATAGTGGTGGTGTTTACTTCTT
>NW_006238956.1:460703-481168 GCF_000226075.1 Solanum tuberosum
TACTATTGTGGAATGACCCCTATATGAATGTTTGATCATATACATGTTAGAAGTACCTATTCAATGATTAATGTGTACTTTTCTCCTATGATGAAGTGTGGGTGTGTGGTTTAGAATCCCTAAGGGCTTTATATGTGAATTTCTCATGATTTAGGGACATTGTGAATGTGTTGTGATCCCTTGAAGGGAAGTGCACTCAATATCAATGTTGTTGCTATTATGTCACTATGAGGACCAATATGCACACACACACTCTATATGTATAGCTATGAATATGATGTGTTATGGTGTCTATTGAAAGGTTAACTCTTATATTCACCCTTACATCTTATTATGCATGCAAATTGTATGATTAGCAATTTATGAATATGTGTTGCATAAAGGTGTTAATGTGAAATGCTTTCTCACATATTTACACACACATGAATGAATGAATAAGGTTTATTCTAATCTAGTGAAAGTGAGTCTCTTGAAAGGTTTCCTCAATTGTACTCTAAACTAGACTATGTTATGAATATGGTATTACTATGTGAAAGGTCATTCTCACATAATGTAGGTTCTATGATGAAAGGTCATTCTCATCTTAGAAACCTTTGAGCTATATGATACGGGGGATTAAGTACCTAGAGCCTATTGTATGAACTAATGTTAAATAAAGGCTTAAAGAAGTTTAAAAAGGGAATTGGATCTTAGCACCGAGTGAACATGAAAAATGAGAGTGGGGGCTTCACGTTTAGCAAGTCCGGCTTCCCACAAGAGAACCTTCACGTTTAGCAAGTCCAGGTTCCCAACATAGATGTTGTCTCATGACATGGAAACCTCCACGCTTAGTAAGTCAAGGTTTTCTAGTAGCAATCTCCTTGTTCCATAACTACATGCCCCCGTAGGTATTAGCTTAGTGGATCCACTAGATAGCTATTATGTATGTAGGTCCTACTTTGGCAAGTAGTACCCTCTCAATGTCTCCCGAAAGTTATGAAATGAACTAAGATAAGAATATGAACTCTAGTCATGATTTCTTGAAGATTTACTTAGTGTAGGTAGGACTATGGACCCTACTTATGCATTGCACAAGTGGACTCTAAGGGATGTTATGATTAGGCTCTTTATGTAATGAAGACTATGGTCTATGTATGTGAATATGAAAGCATGTTAAGGTTGACTTTACCTATGTCAAGACATGAAGTATGATTATGCATGTGAATTACACTTCTGACTTCTTAATGGGTTTGCTTAGTATATGTGGGGGTATGGGACTCCTTGTGTGCATTGCACAAGTGAGCTTGTGAAGGGGTTGTGAGGGTGGTTTATCTATGATATGAACTAAATGGGTTATGAGTAATGATGTAGTAAATGAATGAGTCCTTATATGATGTTATGAAGTATGTTGGTCTTATGTCTAATGTTAAATGAAGATGTTATGACTTGTTGAATATGATGTGCCTAGTCTATGGTGGCTTCCTAGGAACACTTGGTGTGAGAGGTATTATGGGATGCTACTTGCACATTGCACTAGTGTGACTGGGGGTTATCTTAGGTGATGGTTCCTATGTGAAAACTGTCTTATGCTGTGCTTATGACTCTATGAATATATGTGGTTGGATCGATGAAGGCTATATGTAAGTTCACCCTTGGTAACCTTAAGGTGATACATTGTACCAAGTATTCCCTAAGGATTGCTTGGGGAAAGGAGTTAAGATAAAGAGGAAGGTAATGCATTGTATGCATTGAATGTGTCTAAAATGTTGTAAGTGGCTCTATGTGCTATTATGAATGGTTTCCATGTGTATGATGATGCATGTGGTTTATGTTGTTCCTATTGTACTAAATGTTCTTGAAGTTTCTCTAAAAAGGCATGATGCATGGTTTCTAACTAAATGTCCCTTTTGAAAGCATGTTTTTGCATGGTTATCATACTTAGTGCATTCTTGTACTAACACCATTCTTCTTCATCTTTTTACACCAAGTGTAGGTGGTGGTGGCTAAAGGGCCTTTCCTAGAAGTGATGAGCTCAGCTTACTATTCCCAAGTTCGTGTTTGTCCTTAAAGATTCAAGGACCTTTATGTTAAAGAGTTTCCTTAAGTTCAATATACTACATAGTAGTTTCTTTTGTATTGTAAGGATTGTGTCCCTCTTGTGTTGTAATCATGTTTTAAGATGGCTACCTTGAGACGTAGTACTCTGATTTTGTATTAAGGGTTTAAATGAGGTGACTTTTAAGCCTTATGTTATATTATGAAAATGTTTTAAATTTTCCACTATTTTTCTATGATAAATGCTATGACGAATGCTAAGGGCTTGTATAAGACCTCCGAGAGGTCGAATACGCCGGTAACGACTAGGGGGTGCTCTCGGGTCATTACATGTGGAAAGATGCCTCGCCGACATGGATGGTTACTTCAGTTGTGGTAAAAGTGGTAAAAAAGTTAGAGTTTCCCGTATGCTTACGGCTAAGGGAAGAAAGGGCAAGCAATCTCCTCCTAGTTATTCGAATTCCAATTCTCCTCAGCAAAATCGATAGTATGTACTCTAGACTTATGGTGAACAAGAGGGTTCTCCCGATGTGATTGTCGGTATATTGAAAGCCTTCCAAGTTGATGTTTATGCTTTACTTGATCTCGGTGCTATCTTATCTTTTGTGAGGCCATATGTAGCTATGATATTTTATGTTCATCCGGATGTAATTTTAGAACCTTTTTCTCTCTCTACCCCTGCTGGTGATTCTGTTATAGCTAAGAGGGTTTATAGAAGATGTCCTGTCTCTTTATCCCATAGAGTTACTCTTGTTGATTTGGTAGAGCTTCATATTCTAGATTTTTATGTTTTCCTTGGTATTAATTGGTTGCAATCTTGTTATGCTTCAATTGATTGTAGAACCCGTGTCGTCAAGTTTTAGTTCCCAAATGAGCCTGTCCTAGAGTGAAAAGGGGTAAATTCTACGCGTAAGGGTCACTTTGTCTCTTGTCTTAAAGCTAGAAAGATTATTTCTAAGGTTTTTATCGACCATCTAGTGAGGGTGAAAGATGTAGATTCTGAAACCCCTACTATTGAGTCGGTCCCCATTGTGAATGAGTTTTCGAAAGTGTTTCTAGACGATCTACACGGTATTTCTCATAAAAGGGAAATAGACTTTGTTATTGACCTTGTCCCAGATACACAACCTATTTCTATTCCTCCTTAACGAATGGCTCCGACAGAACTAAAGAAGTTGAAGAACAATTGAAAGATTTGTTAGATAAGGGTTTCATCTGATCAAGTATATCTCCATGGGGTACTCTAGTGTCTTTTGTTAGGATGAAAGATAGTTCTCTTCGTATGTCTATTGACTATCGTCAGTTGAAAAGGGTGACCATTAAGAATAAGTATCCTCTTCCCAGGATAGATTATTTGTTTGACCAACTTCAGGAAGCAAGCTACTTCTCTAAGATTGACCTTCGGTCGGGTTATCACCAATTGAGGGTGAAAGAAGATTATATTCCAAAGACGTTTTTTCGAACTAGGTTTGGTCATTATGAGATTTTGGTAATGTCGTTTGGGTTGACTAATGCTATGGAAAAATTTATGGATTTGATGAATAGAGTGTTCGGGCAATACCTTGACATGTTTGTGATTATGGCCATTGATGATATATTGATCTATTCGAGAAGTGAGGATGAGCATATTGATCAATTGAAGATTGTGTTGCAAACCCTCAAGGACAAACAACTCCTTTTAAAGTCTAGTAAATGTGAGATTTGGCTATGTTTTGTAGCTTTCCTCGGTCATATTCTTTCTAGTAAGGGCATTGAGATAGATCCTATGAAGATGAATGCTGTCAAGCATTGGCCTAGACCTCTATCACATTTAGATATTAGAAGTTTCTTGGGTTTAGCTTGTTACTAAAGAAGGTTTGTTGAGGAGTTTTCTTCGATTTCTTCTCTATTGATAGTATTGACTCAAAAGAAGGCAAAGTTCATATGATCCGCTCCGGTGTTGACATTAGCATATGAAACTGATGGTTTTGTGGTATATTGTGATGCCTCGAGAATTGGAAACTCTTGTAAAGTGTACTTTTTAATGGTATAGGCTACACTTTATAAGCGTTGTTACAATATGATATAATTGGCAACAACTATTTACATATATGGCCACACTTTTAAAGTGCCCTATTTTTATAATTGTAAAAACAACTCATTACAAATGTGGCCTTAAAATTTTCACTAAAATATTATATTCCCTCCAACATATTTAACTCTCCTTCCAATTTTTATTGGGAAATAAAAACAATTCATAAAACCTAAATCTTTCTTTCCCCCCAATCAGAAAAAAATCACAATTTTTTGGTCTCACAGATGGATGAATGATACCTTCTTCTACATGTCTTAAATTTCAAGAACAATCCCTCATGGATTGAAGAACGACGCAAATTAGTTTCATGGTTGTTCACGTATGACCTACCAAAATCCCTCATAGATTTCTCGTTGTTCATCAAAGACAGAACAAAATGCTTCACTTATGAAGATGATGTCTTAAAGCTTCATCACACTAAAAATATTTTGTTGGGATAGGGTTTATCAAGTAAAAATTTCTATCTTTAAAAGTCTAAATTTATGGCATCTAGTTTTATTGCTTACGTGTGGTTACACATTTAGCTTTAGGGTTTTGATATTCTTTTGTTGTTAATACCATTTCTGTTGATTTTTGCTAATACAAAAGAAAATAAGGCAACATAAGTTTTTTGGCTTTATTTTCCTTTAACTTTGTTTGAGTAAGTTTGTTGTTAGAGTTTGATCATATCTTTGATGCATCACTTTCGTACTTATAAATGGTAGATAGTGTTAATCTTTATGAGGTTAATACACTTAAATTGTACATATATTGGGGTTAAGTAACCATTTTCTGATTGACAGTTTAGCATGGACCTTTTTTGATTGTTTTGGCTAATGTTTAAGAATGTTATTGGCTGGAATAGTGCACTCTAGGTTTTGTTCAATAAATCTTCATAACAAAGGAAGCTAATCTTAGTTCCCTTTATGTTAAATGTCACTGAATTAGATTTTAAGTTGCATTATGATATTTATGCTCTAGATCTGTAGAATCCAATATTTTATGCTTCGTGTATGATGAATTCTTATCATTGATTTCTATGTTGCGGCTCTCTCTGCCACTTTGTTGAAGCATTAACTTTAATCATTTTCTATTTAATTGAAGAAGTTTACCATATAGCTAAGTTGGAAAAGGTTCTTATAGAGGACACTAATAATAGTAGTCAAGGCGGGGAGAGGAACTTCTTAGCTCATCAACCAATTTTGCCAAATCAGGTCTCCAAATCATTCAGAGGAGAAGTAGTGAATAGGTGCACTCAACTGACGCCATTGTTATCTTTCTTTGTCTACATTTCGACTGTCTTTCATTCTCATCCCTAAAACTTAGACAAGTTTATTTCTTGTTTGTGGAGCTTGTTAATGATCTTTGGTGACACGTTAATTTCTTATTGGTGGAGTTGTTAATTGTCACGACCCAAGCCTAGGGCCTAGACGTGACATGGCGAATGAGGAACCCGAAGGAACCCCAAACAAGCCTCTCAAACTTGTCATCACACTTCATCGGTCGCTGAAGTACATTCAACATTAATTAACGGGAAAAAGGGACTAAGGGCAAACCATTTCAAAATGACATCATAGAACAAGAGTCAAGCTCATTTACAAAATACTTGTCCAACGCACACCTCTACATACATAGATAGGACGGAGCCACGACATTCTACCGGCTCCCCTCATAGTCAAAATACAATTACAAGCTAAAGTCTCAAAACATAGGAGTAGGAAACATAACATAGCCCTCGAATCATTGAGGACTCACCAACAAACTCGGATAAGCGTCGTACTAGCCACGTGAATGGAGAGAAGGATCAAGAGTAGCTCCGGTCCCTACATGGTGACATCATGTAGGCAAAATATGCGTTAGTACTTGGAATGTACTAAGTATGCGGGGTGCAACACAACAATAAACAAGGACACAATCGAAATACAAGAAATAGTTTCATAGGCATTATGAATAACAATATGAGGATGCATGATCAAAGTGAAGTCAAAACATGTTTAAGTAACTCTATACTAATAGTAGATATCATATGTGTATGCATGATCCAACCAATCTATAACCCCAACTTAGGATGGGGGATGCCGTTCACACCCGGACACCCTGGTGGCAAGGTATAAACCCCTCACATGGTTGATGTTGGTCACACCCCAAGCATCCTAGGTGGTGAGATATAAACCTCTCACATGGTTGATGTTGGTCACACCCCAAGCATCCTAGGTGGTGAGATATAAACCTCTCACATGGTTGATGTTGGTCACACCCCAAGCATCCTAGGTGGTGAGATATAAACCTCTCACATGGTTGATGTTGGTCACACCCCAAGCATCCTAGGTGGTGAGATATAAACCTCTCACATGGTTGATGTTGGTCACACCCCAAGCATCCTAGGTGGTGAGATATAAACCTCTCACATGGTTGATGTTGGTCACACCCCAAGCATCCTAGGTGGTGAGATATAAACCTCTCACATGGTTGATGTTGGTCACACCCCAAGCATCCTAGGTGGTGAGATATAAACCTCTCACATGGTTGATGTTGGTCACACCCCAAGCATCCTAGGTGGTGAGATATAAACCTCTCACATGGTTGATGTTGGTCACACCCCAAGCATCCTAGGTGGTGAGATATAAACCTCTCACATGGTTGATGTTGGTCACACCCCAAGCATCCTAGGTGGTGAGATATAAACCTCTCACATGGTTGATGTTGGTCACACCCCAAGCATCCTAGGTGGTGAGATATAAACCTCTCACATGGTTGATGTTGGTCACACCCCAAGCATCCTAGGTGGTGAGATAAAAACCTCTCACATGGTTGTCCGGTTCTTTTCCCCCGGACCGGGCATGGTCATGCAACACTTTATATAGGAACGGGTGAACAGTAAAACGCTCACTGGAAATTGCCTTTCCTGCCGGACAGATTTTACGAAAATGGGCATAACTTCTTCGTCCGAACTCCGAATGAGGTGAAACGAAGTGCGTTAGGTAGCTAACTCAAAGGGATTTCCATGGATATGTTATTGGCCACCCAATAATTTGTGTGCTAGGAGATATGACCCTTCAAAGTAGACCCTCGAAAAAGGCTTCACTTGGAAATTTCGGATTTTGATACGGTTGCTCTAAAATTTGGGTTAGACCCATTTCCCACTCAATTTGACCCCCTAAACAAGAATATGAAGTTGGATTTTCGAAAAACGAAACGGATTTTTTTATATATAGCTAAACAAGTTTCCGGTAACTTCCGAAGCACATTTTTAAGAACTTTTTGGGTCATTTCATTAATACTGTTCAGTTCTAATGCATTTCGTTTCAACTTGGTAGTAATTTAACAGATAAGACAGTTGCTACTTTCTCTAGGTCTCTTGGAGTTTCAACTTATTTTACAACATACCTCTTACATGATGATTTATATATTTTATATGTCGATATACATAAGCTTCAAATTATGGGAACTATAGTCCTTATACCTTGTGCGTCACCTTGATAATATCATGTATCTTTTCATTTTTACTTGCAGTGGTGGCTGCAAACATTGTTTTCTACTTTGGATACAAGTCTTCATTTTGCATTATGTTCTTGAAATACTTGATGTAGAATTGGATCTTTCACTATTATGTTTCTAGTAACTTCATGTGTATAAATTGCCTAAGGAATTGCATGTCATAATGTTTGCATTTGGTTCTCTTAGTCTATGTATAAAATGCCTAAAGAACTTCATGTCCTAGCTTTCACATTGATTTAGGACATCATTGTGGATCAGAAGTTTTGTTTCTGTAATTTAATCATTTGTCTCTATTTATTTCATTCCCTCCCTTGTGTGCCTAATTTCTCTTCATAGGTGAGATCGCGATCTGTAGAATCACTGCGCCTTGGAAAATATGCTCAGGTGACTACAGTGTTGTGCAGTGATTGTTTTTTGGTTATAACCATTATTTTTTTGACAATCAAATAGCAACTTCCTCTTGTAGTGGTTTAATGATGTCTTCTCAACCGATATATCTAACAAGTGTAAGAATGTTCTCTTTCGACTATCAGAAGAGCATGGATGCAAAGTATGCCTATTTTGATTATTAAATTCTCCATTGCTTTATCTTGGACATTGGTTGGTGTATCTTTTAGCTTTGGTTTAGAATTGTTAGAACATTTAGCGTCAATTTTGTGACTATCCTTAATTCTACAAGATTGTTAGTATGTCTACTATTTTTCTTTATCTAGTGGTTGAAGACTGTAGAGATTTTAATACCAGAGTTGAATCAATTACACATTGCTCATATTGTTTCTATTTGGTTTGAATCATTATGCACACTAAATCCAGATTGTGGTGACGGGTACACAATTTCTCTTTTAATATTCTAGTACATCACATATCTTCATAGTATATCTCAATGTCCCGTTGGGAGAAACTTCAAATTATTTCCTGATCTCATCTTTCTTATCTGTTTTCTTCTTCTTTTTCTGTCACCAGGAAAGGAGTCAAGATTGACATATGATACTCATACAAATCTGGCATTTTTTCGTTCATTTAATCCAACAAACTATGTTGCTACTCAGTGGCTTAGGTGAGACATATTGTGTCACAACCCAAGGGTACCCCCTAGACATAACATGGCACATAACACCCCTAAAGACAGTATGTAAACCACTTAGCATATCATCACATAAGTAAAGAAAAATAAAGAGTAAAACACATTTTCAAGTCTTAAGAAGTTTTCATAAAGGTAAAGCAGAAGTCTAGACATTGTCTCATTTAGCCATCTATTAGAATGAAAGCTTCAAATAGGGTCATAGCCCTTACAATAGAAATCTGAAAGTCTAATACAATGAAAGGAAAAGAACAACAAGATATCACTTGTCCTCAGATCCATGAGGACTCACCACAAGATAGGAGAATAGTCGATCCAAGCTTGTATCGAAGGAAGAACACCTCAAACATTGGAACCTACACATTGTGGAAAAATGTATAAGAAATATGGGTTGTTACAAAAATTCACTAAGTATGATAGCCATGCATAAAAATCCTTGAAATCATGCTAAAAAGGACATTTTAGTTTAAATGTATGCACTTTACCAAGTTTAGAGTTCATCATGAAAATTAGTGTAAAAGCATAAGATACAAGCATATTCAATATATTGATCATCATATCATAATGGAAATAACCATAAATTCCCTCAAAACATCCTTGTGCATTGCATGAATAAGTTCCCATAATCCTACCCACACTAAGGAAAGCTTATTAAGTAACTATAGTCCATAACTCAAATTCCAGTTCAAACTATCATAGTGGGATTAACTTGAACTGACATAGACCATGAGAGTTTAATCATGGAATCCAGTGTCTACCCCACACCGAAAAGGGGTTGTCCTACTTGCCTAAGGTAGAACCAAACTCTTATCTTAAGTGGATCCACTATCTAAAGACCTATGTGGGCACATAGTTTATGGGATGAGGAAATTGCTTCTAGAAACCCGGACTCAACTGATGTAGATGGTTTCCATCTCATGAGATATCTACTTTGGGAACCCGGACTCAACTAGTGTAAAAGGAACCCATTTGGAAAGTCGGACTCAAATATCGTATAAGCTTCCATATCATATTCATATCTTGTCGGTGCTAAGCATTAATTCCCCTTTTGAGTTCATATTAAGTTTTGATTTAAGTTGATAATTATGCAAGGGTGTCTTGTTACTCAATCCATATAACTCATACTAAAGCTCCTAGATTCATTAGATGAGACTAGTCTTCAAACCTTAGAATCACTACATGTGACAAACCTTTCACATTATAGTATATGCATACCTAAGTGTGTACATGAGGATAGTCATCCAATCAATATAACAATAAGATCATTATATAATAACTTTACTCTCAATTATCTAATATTTGTGTATCCATGCCTATCCCCATGATTCTAACCTAGAATTGAGATAATTGGGTTGTTGGCATGAAGGGAAACTTTGAGGGTCTAGATGACTAAGAGTCAAATTATGCTTATATGAGGCTTATGGTATAGATGCCTTTCCTTTATGTCTTTTATTTTCATATTGAGTCTATTGTATGGGCTGTGTCCCAAGAGTTTATTCTAAAGTTGTATTAGATGATTTGAGACAAAGTATAGAAAGGTTTCCTCTTGATTTTATGAAATTGATTTCGATTGTAATAGTTTTATATTTTCCCGTATTTTTCTACTATCTTATGTTCAAAGATGCTAAGGGTTTGTATGAGACCCCTTCGGGGTCCAGTATGCCATGTTACTTCTAGGAGGTACCCCTGGGTCGTGACAATTTCTTCTGCTACCAACACTAAAGCAATCTGTCCTAGTCATGAATTTAATTTAGACTCCATCTGAGAACTGGTCTGATGTCATTGTTGTCATCTGAGAACTTATTTATTTATTTAGAAATATGGTAGCATCTGAAATGACTGAAAACATCTGATAGTTGTATCTTACCTTAGGTTTACTTTTACACTTAAGTAGTTGCCAAAACTTTTAAGTTGATAACTTTGGAACCTATAAAAAAAGATTTTGAAAAAATTCAAATACATTCCAATACAAGCATATGACAAAGCGGGTTTGTTTACAAGTAATGTCGTTTCATTGATTGTTTGGGAATGGAAATAGTAAGTAGTAATAAGCTTTTAATGACCTTTTGACTTATAAGTTGTAATGTACTTCATGTTCCTAACTTCTAAATCCTTTAAGCCTCAACATTTGAAACCGTATTTTGGCTCCTTTGATTGGTTATGGGCTGTTATATCCCAAAGCTTGGTCAACTTATTGCGAATTACAAAAAATTCTTTGCAGATCAAGACTCCTTCTACTGGATGATTTACACAAATTATTTCTATTCGGATTGGTGGTTCAGCACTTGGGCCACAATTTGTGACTGAGGCATTGGCTCATGACAACCCTCCTCTGAAGGTAAATGGCAGTTCTATTCAAATATTAGTGATTGTTACGTTTTGATGTTTCTCGGGTAACTGAACTAACTCTTTTAGCAGAAAAGTATTAAGGTGTTTAACCAAATTTTCCTCAACTTCAAATCCTGTGAGAAAAAAAAGGAATATATCTTCTTTGTTAGTTTCCCATTTTGAGCATATTTCTCAACATGTTGTGAGTACCTATATCATAAAATATCCACTACGTCGCCATCTAATGTGCACCTTTGCTTAAACTGGTGTTGCACATCATCAAAGCCAATGCATGTGACTTGACTTAATCCTATCCCTTATTCTTGCATCTGTAGTGATCATGATGATATTGTTCTCTTATTTGACAAGCACTAATGAAGTTCTCCGGTGAACTGTTTTCCTCACATTAAGAGTGTAGATAAAGTAAAAAGATGCTAAAGAATTTGTGCTGAAAACATAATTATGAAGGATTTAAAATATAAATTGTTTTTTACATAGTTCATAATAAGTTTTCCTCAATGTATACATGTGTAGTACTCTTCCTTACCATTCTTGTAGCCAAGATTGGCTCACTATCTCTGTTTCTTCATAACTATCTCCTTTTTTGGACTCAATTTCTTCCTCTAATTTAGCTAGGACTATAATTTGTAATTGAATAGAGTCAAGATTATCCAGCAGTTTCATAATTTTTTATTGCTCTTCCACACATTCAAATATTTGTTCTGTGATTTTTAAATTAACTTTGTCCAACATGTTTGTACATTCCATAAATGAATTAACATTGTGGGCCTCTTGTTTTGCATTCTCCAATTCATCGCACTTTCCAACATCACAAATAACAGAAGATTCATAATAGGAGTTCAAGGGAGGGGAATAAGATTTAGGACAACCATTCTAATGAACATATTGACTACAACATAAATGACATATAGGATACTCCATATCCAAGTGGTGTCCATTATAGTAACTACACAGATATTTATAAGAATACTCATCACCCAATCACGATTTACTCCAATCATCCATTTCAATAAGAGTACCAAATTATTTAAAGGAAAAAAATAATTAATTATTCGGAAAAAAAATTACTTAAAAACAAAAAATTAATAAATAAATAAATAAAAGAAAAAGAATAACCTAGAAGGATATTTAATTTCTAAGTCCCTGGCAACGGCACCAAGAACTTGTTTTTCTGAATTGCACATGCAAGTGTATGTGGTCGCGCAAGGAATATATTGATTCTTTAAACAACTGGATTATCGAACTTAAAAGACTTGTCAATTAACTATTTACTAAATTATACTAGTCTAATTATCTATTCAGGTGCGCCGAAAGAGTTTAATTTATATTTAACTACTATGAATGCAAGAATGAAATAATAATGTTACTTATAGTGATTGGGATAATTCCAGGGTTGCAGCATTCTTAAGGTTTCATGTATCACATTTCATGCATGAATTAACTACGGTTATCAAATTACTGATTTACAGGGTTGATTTTATGATCATGGTATTATGAACTCTAATCGCCTACTCTAATTAACTATCTAACTACATCATTGAGTGGGGATAAACAATCCTAACTAGTGAGCATTCAAATTTCATCACGTTTCGTAACAAAGCTTGGTCTGACAAAGCGTCTGTTCACGGAGATTGTTGTAGTTTCCGTAGTTTCATGAATTTCTCACGATTGGGTTGTTCGTCTGCGTGTCAATTCTAAACATGAATCTTATCAAGTGATATGCAAGATGGATCAAGCTCTTTGTATTCTTTGGTCTATCTGTCTCTTCGTCTCACGACTCCAAGAATAGACAATATATTTATATCTATTGTGATCAAGCATGAAATACCAAATCAAGAATATAAGAGTAATTTACGTGATAACTTACATTAATTCAAAACAAATGATGTTCAACAATGAACTATAGCTATAGCCCCAGAACAAGAGCCTTTAGCTACTAATGTCTAAGAAAAAAAAGAACAAGAAAAAAACAACCCTAAAAGATATTGATAACTTTATACTTACAAAGAACTCCTACAATAATTATTTTTATGCACTATTTATAGATATAGAAAATTCTAAATAAAATAACTGAGTCCAAAACAAATTAGAAACCCAGAACCAACAGGAATTAGGTTACTCCTAAAACAGCCAAACCGCCTCAAAAAACTCAATTTGTGCGTGTCTTGAACTGTTGCCATGTGGCAATTCCTTAACAGAATTGTCTTTCAACTGTGCACTTTGCCGCTAAATACTAATGTAAAATATTATTATTATATTTTATTTATTCCATTAAGCTGTCTGTTTGATTTACTTCTATAATCTTTCATCTTTAATTCGTTTTAGGTCCAAACTTCTTAAACTTTACATTTATTTACTTCTACAAATAAAATATATTATTTAGCACAATCCATAATAATCATATTCGAAAAGGACAAATACAAATAATAAATGGAAGGCAAATAATGATTGAAATATATATTTTAGGCCTCACATCAAATAGTTAGAAAATTTTTGAACTTTTATGTTTATATTGTCTATCGATTTTTTTTAAAAAAAATTGCATTTTAGTAGACGTTAATGGTGTTCTGGTTGTTGTCTGTTGCATTCTCCCTTTCTAGAATTGCTGCTAGTTGTTTGCATGTTTGATAGAGTACGTACTTTTATGTTTCATTTAACAGTCTAGTGGTCAATAGATTGATCACTACAGATTTGTTTTTGCTTATAGATTTTAAAGTATGGCTAAAGATAGAAAATCATTAAAGAATCTTTTTCTACTGCTAAAGTTGATCACTTTAGAAGTTTTTTTGTAAGAGTGGGGATGATGGTTCATATGTGATCACTTTAGAAAAATTCTAATTGATTAAAAGCTCTATGTTGATTCCTAGAAAATCTGTTTTAAATACCTGAGACATTTGTCGAAGCTTTTTAAATTCAATAAATAAATCATCTATTATATGTTGTTGCGATGAACGAAGAATAAAAAATAGTTACATGACATCTAGTTCTATGTGAACTATAAGCCAACTCGTATCAACTTAAAGATATTCGCTTTGATTACGGGTTACATTGTTAGCATATCCCGTGAATAAAAAATGAGTAAACTCCTTCAATATTGTTAAAAATTTTATTTAAAGGTGACCAAGACAAGAACATCACTATTGGAAGATTGATAAGCCTGATCAAATGTAATCAATTAAGAAAGGAGCAAAAGCTGAAGTGCTTTTAGTTTGGTTCGTGCACTAGCTACTTCTAACAAGAAATTCATCGAAGAAAGTAGATTCAAACCAAATCAAAATAGTTGCTAGTTTAAATTTATTCGAGAATTATCCATTAGGAAAAGAGTCATTTGGGCTAGTATAGAGTTGTTTGAAGAAGAATATTGATTTGAACAAACAAACAAAAAAAACTTTCAATAAGAAGAATAATGCCTTCTACGTTTTATACGAATTTTTCTAGGTATTTTTGGTACTTATTATCTATCATCCTATTGATTTATTATAAAATCTTATATGTTAATGCAGTAATACATAGACTTTATAAATTTATTTATTCTTCTATTGATTGCAGCGTTGGATATATGAGACTTTTCCTCATCTTGAAAAGTATGTCGAAAAGTCTTTCGATTCTCCTTTACACATTCCTCGTTTACTTAGATTGAGCGGCAATATAACAGAGACACATAACGGAAGGCAACACATTTCTCGATTACTTACATGGGGCAATAATTTTTTTGCATTGGATGTTTTAGATGCTTGAGACATTATTGTTAATTAAAATTAAAATTGAATAAAAATGATGTAACACCCAGGAATCTAGTAGGCTAGACTTTGGCTAAGTGAGAGGGCTAGCGTAACACCCGTATCCAAAAAGGGGGAAGCTAAGCAAATTTCAGCAGCACCAGGTGCCATCCACGGTGCCACCTACGAACGGTAGGTGGGACTATGGCCTGTGGTGGCAATGGCCATCGTTGGCCCAAAATTTTCTGACCATGAATGATGACTGCCAAGATGGACCGTAGGTCCGTCCATGGTCCGTCCATCGTGGTCTTATGGGTCAGGCCTAGACAGTAATTTTAGGGGCATAGGGGTCTTTTTCGCTTTTAATTAAATCAAAGTGGTGTCGTGTTCCTAAGTCTAGAACACCTATATAAGTATTTTTTTTAACCCCCAAAACCCCCATTCAAGTCATCCTCTCAATTCCCAAAAAGAAATCCCCAAAACTCCTCTCAAATATTCTCTCTCTAGAAGTTGGAAGAAGAAGGAAGAATTAAAGCTAGGTCAAGTTAAATTCTCCAATTTTGAAGCTTGTGAAGGATTTATAATCAAGTTATGATGTCTTTTCATCCATGAAATCCTTTCTTCCATGGAGTCCCCAAGAATTTCCCCAATTTGATGAAGAACTCCCCAATTCTAGTCAGGGTTTCTTCCAATGTTGTGGGTTATGATGAATGTTGATCTAATTGAGTGGATTATAATTGTGTATGATTGAATTGATAGAATTAGATGTTTATAGGATAAAATTACATGTACCCATGCCTATTCCATGATTCTAACCTAGAATTGATATGGTTGGGTTGAATGAAGGGAGAGTTTGTGGGTTTCGATATATCCTCATAGGATTGATCAATTATGATTAGAATTTCTTGAGAATATAGATTAGATGATGATCATGAGATCTAGGGCTTTGAAAGTAAAGCTTATGATATGAATTGTTTGTAATTGATGTTATTATTGAGGAAAGGGATACTTCCCACATGAATTGGCTAAGTATGAATGTATGAATGTGAAAGGCCTTCTCACATGAGTGATTTTACATTGAATGGATTGCTCACCTAAAATGAATCTAGACTAAAAGACTATGTAATTAATGAGGCTAGAGGCGACTACCATTGACATCCATATGAGAAGGATATGAGGTGATTTCTCATACTTCTTAGAATTGAAAAAGAGGTGAGTACCCATGATCCATATGAAATTATGTGGAGGCAAGTACCCGCAACTATGAAATGATGTGGAGGCGAGTACCCGTGTCATATGATGTGATTGTGGAGGCGAGTACCCATAATCTTAAAGTAAGTAAGGCAAGAGGCGAATACCCATTAGCCATTATAAGCTAGGAAAGAGGTGAATCCCCATGTCTTTAAAAGTAAGTATAAATAATGAGAACTAAGATATAAAGAATGAATAGCTTGGATTGTTGTTATAGATGCCTTTTAGGGTTGGCAGGGGGACCGGGTCGGCCTACCCTGGCCCGCGCCCGGTTCGAGAACCGTCTAGTCGGACCCGATCCCGTCTATTCTCGCGGGTTGGGGGGATTATGGGTTAGGGGCCGGTTCACCCTTTGGTTCCGGTTGTCCCAGCCCGTCTAAATCGACAGGTTTTCCCGGGATCCCCTTTGTTTTTTTTTTAATTGTTTGAATTGTATCTGTTACCAACCGTTGGGGAAACAGCTAGTGGGGGCCCTCAACGGATTTATTCCACTTTTTCACTTCCCCAACACCCCTACCACCCCTACTTTTAATATTTTAATTTAAACCCTCAAGTTATCATAAATACACTTTAACCCATTCTAATATTATAAATACCCCTCTATCCCTTATTATTTCTTACAAAATCATCTATTCTCTCATCTATTTCTATATCCTCTCAATCTTAAGTCTTAATTTTTTATTCCATTTAAGTCTCATATTATTATAATACATATATTTCAATTTTAAATTTTCATATTATATCATAATATATATAATTCTCATATTTGCTATCAGGTATTGGAGTTTCAAATTACAAGTTACAACAAACTACAAGCTTCAAGAATCGGTTATAACGTCTGCTATTAACGCAGACGTTTGGTACATTCGTTTCATAATATTTATATTTTATTTTTCGTCATTAATTTTTGTGTTATTATTATTTTTATATTACACTTTACATATAATTAAATATGGGTTCTAGCAAAAAAGATACCAGTAAAGAAAAAGAAAAAGAACCAAGTGGCATTAGTAAATTATTTAATTTTAATAAAAAAAGTAGTAAGGAAAAAAAAAGAGTAAATGTGGTGATACTTCTACTAAATCAATGTCTAGAGTTAGATTTAATACAATTGATTCTACTTATGTTGATGATACTTCTTATGATATTGATTCAAATGTTCAGCTCGATCATGAAATTTTAGAACGAATTTATGGTAATATTAATTCTTATCTTGATGAAAATTCAGGTGAAGAAGTAGAAGTTAGTTTGGGAGAAAAGGAATTAAAAGATACACCTACTAGTCCGGTGACAGAAGTTCCAAATGAAACTACAAATTCAACGGAACAAAATTGTGGACGCCCACTCCTTATACGTCCTACAAGGGAGAAGGTGAAGTATCAACGCCCAAAAACTTCTATTGTGTGGCAATTTGTGACTTTAGAAGTCACGCCCCGAGCCTACACCCTGGGCGGGACCGGCACCCGAAGACCATTTCTGGCAACAAGCGAACCCTTGGCCTGACTTTCTTAACTCAGCGGAAACCTAACCTAACAAAATAACTCAATGCAATGCAATATTACAAAACCACTTAACTTATAAAGTATAGGCCATAAAGGCAACTCGAATCTCAAAAATAGAATATTTACATATATACATAGATGAGAGACTCAAAAACTAACTGACTGACTGTCTGTCTATGAAGCCTCTAAAATACTGAGATAGGGTGTTGGGGAAAAGACCCCCGGCAAACAATCCTAATAAAACAGAAACTAAGAACACAAATAATTGAGTCCTCCGGAATGCAAGGAGGCTCACCACTGACTCTGGAGTGCTCAGCTGGATCAACAACGTGCAGGATGCTGATCCGGGGTACCTATAACTGCATCATAAGACGATGCAGGCCAACTGGCATCAGTACATGGAATGTACGAGTATGCGAGCTGGAAAACCAAGCAACATAGGCTAGAAGGAAATTTGGAAGAAACTGAAAAGTTTACCTTGCTCAACTCAACTCAACCTGACTGACTTCTTTCAATATAAGGCAATTTAAAACAAGTGCGATATAAAGAAAGACTGTTTAAAACATGCTATAAACTCTGTGTGTATCCAAAGATACAATAAGCCTGAAATGTATATACAAATACAAATGAACTGATGTATATAAAATACAATAATTTTTGTCTATAAAAATATAATAACTGCTGTGGGAGCTTCTCTAACCGACAACCATCACATAAGAGCTATAGTGATGATACATGATCGACCTCACGCTGCCAGAGCATCTTATACCCGGCCAAACGTATAAGACCTGAACTGCCTAATGGATACACTAGTTTAATATGAAAAGGATTCATCTAAAAAGTATGATCCTTTTCTACCCATGGTGGCTAACATGGTTCTATGGGGGATGTGGGTTCTTTGAACGCTCCCCCAATTCGGTGCTCGATACTACTCCCAAAAATGTACTGGCTCTTATGTTTTTAAAACATATGTCTTCCTGCTGATTGAGATAATTACTCAAAAAAACCTATTCCGAAGGCTTTTTGGAAATCTCAGTTTCCGACCTTGTTTAAATGTAAAAACATTTCTTTAAAAACTTCTTTGGGAATACATAGTTCCCTAATAACTTTGAGAAATGAACTCAACTTTAAACTCTTTACTTGACTTGCAACTTGAGCCTTAGAATGAAGTAAAAACGTTCAATAAAGACTCCCGAACAACTTTGGAAACTTGCTTGAACTAACTCCTTAACCTTGCTTTCAACTTCAAAGGGGACTGCTGGGCACTCTGCACTCTGCCAGGCGCCAGCCCTCAACTTCAAAGATTTCAGCCCCAATCACTTAGAAACATATAACCCCTCAACATACAATAGATTCAACTCAAGAACATAACCGGAAACATATCCCTCATCAACAAGAACTTCAACAACACAACCAACAACTTCAACAACCAAAATAAATCTTTTCTTGGGATTAAAATGAGTTGGTGTGTGGGGGTATGAACCAACAAACACTAAGGATCATAAAATCCCTCAACGTACAAGAGATTCAACTCAAAAACACAACCAAATCATGTCCCAAATCAACAAGGGACTTCAACAACACAATTAACAATATCAACAACACAACCAACAACTCCAAACAACACAACCAATCTTTTCTCAATAATAAAACGAGTTTGGTGTGTGGGGGAAAGAATCAACCCATCACTATGAACTCACATACCTATTAGGGATCACCCCCGACGATTTCCACGACGATCTTTGACGGAAACTCCTTGATCTCCTCTTATTCTTCTCTTCTTTCTCTCTTCTTCTCTTCTTCCCTCAAGAACCCTAACTCTTACTCATTTAAAATGGAGCAAAAATGATCCACAATCATCCTAACACAACAATATAACCTCAAAAGAAATGATTTGTCAAAAGACCAAAATGCCCTTAAATTTCCGGACGGACTCCCTGCCAACTATGCAACTTTCAAAGGGCATAACTCGCTCATACGAACTCGGAATCGAGCAAACTCGGTGGCGTTGGAAAGATCGCTCCAAGGTTTTTCCAAAAATAACTGGAACTACTCCTGGCTCATCCTGAGCTAGGAGTTATGACTGCTCAAAATTGGCCAAAAACTCACTGATTTCCACACTTGGCCAAATTTCCAGATTCTGAATTTTTCCAAATATGACTACTTCCAATTTCAAGCCTCTTCATATTCATTCTAAATTGTCGGATGTTACAATATCTCCCCCTTGGGAAAATTCGTCCTCGAATGAGGTTACTCTTACAAGGCTAAGGGTGTAACGTCAATTCAAACACCCAACAAGCAATCATGCAACAACAACAATAACAACAACATACCCACTATAATTTAAAGAGCACTTAAAAGGTAATTTATACCTTGATCTGCGGATTCAAAGAGATATGGATATCTCTTCTTCATGTCTTCTTCGGCTTCCCAAGTAGCTTCCTCAACAAATTGGTTCCTCCAAAGGACCTTGACTGAGGCTACATCCTTTGTTCTCAACCTACGAACTTGCCGATCTAATATTTGAACAGGAATCTCCTCATAAGATAAGTTATCGTTGATCCTAATACTTTCAGTTGGCAGGATCATTGAAGGAACGCCTATGCACTTCTTCAACATGAAGATGTGAAATATCAGATGGACCGCTGCAAGCTCCTGTGGTAGCTCCAACTCATAAGCAACATTGCCAATCCTCTTGGCTATGCGGTAAGGTCCAATATACCGGGGACTAAGTTTCCCCTTCTTACCAAACCTCATAACCCCCTTCATGGGTGAAACCTTCAAATATACCCAATCATCTACTTCAAACTCTAACGCCCTTCTCCTAACATCAGTGTAGGATTTCTGACGACTCTGTGCCGTTTTCAACCTCTCTTGAATCACTTTCACCTTCTCCATAGCTTGGTGAACTAAATCTGATCCTATCAACTGTGATTCACCAACTTCAAACCATCCAATAGGAGATCTACATATTCTCC
>NW_006238956.1:481208-490799 GCF_000226075.1 Solanum tuberosum
ACCTTCGAACCCAAACCTTTCTGAAAAGATTTCCAGACCTGTGCAGTTAACTGTGCACCTCTATCTGAAATAATGGAGATTAGGACTCCATGAAGTCTCACTATCTCTCGAATATACAATTTGGCATAATCTTCTGCTGTATTGGTAGTCTTTACCGGTAGAAAATGAGCTGATTTTGTCATTCGGTCGACAATTACCCAAATAGAATCATGCTGCCTACGAGACCTTGGCAACCCTGTGATGAAATCCATATTGATCATCTCCCACTTCCACTCTGGAAGTTCTATCCTCTGAGCCAAACCCACCCGGGCCCTTTTGGTGTTCAACTTTCACTTGTTGGCAATTTGGACACTTAGCAACAAACTCAACAATGCCCTTCTTCATGCCATTCCACCAATAAACTTCACGCAAATCACGATACATCTTGGTGGAACCCGTAAGAAAAGAATATCTGGAGCTGTGAGCTTTCTCCATAATCCTCTTTTGGAGTCCATCTACCATAGGTACGCACAATCTACCTTGAAATCTCAAAACACCATCTCCCCCTTGTTCAAAAGCTAATACTCTTTGCTTTTGAACATTTGCCTTCAACTCAAGCAAAATGGGATCTTGACCGTGCTTTTCTTTCACTTCTGACATTAATGATGACTCGGCCCTGTCGTCACCATTATTCCTCCTTCTGCGGAATCTGTAAATCTGACTCCCAGGCATACCAGTCTGTGCACATCTTTTCCTAACTCTCTCCTTCCTTGTTCAATATGGGCGGTGCTACCCATAGACAGCCTACTCAAAGAATCAGCAACAACATTAGCCTTACCTGGGTGGTAATGAATACTCAGGTCATAATCCTTGAGTAACTCTAACCACCTCCTCTGTCTGAGATTAAGCTCTCTCTGAGTAAGCACATATTGAAGGCTCTTGTGATTAGTGAATATGTCGACATGCACACCATACAAGTAATGACGTCATATCTTCAAAGCAAATACTACAGCAGCTAGCTCTAAGTCATGGGTTGGGTAGTTCTTCTCATGAACCTTCAACTGCCTGGAGGCATAAGCTATAACTTTGCCTATTTTGCTATTAAGACACAACCCAAACCAACTCTAGATGCATCACAATACACCACAAAACCTTGAGTACCTTCTGGTAGCATCAAAACTGGAGCTGTAATCAATCTTTTTTCAATTCCTGAAAGCTTTTCTCACAAGCTTCAGACCATTGAAATTTCACTGTCTTATGAGTCAACTTGGTCAAAGGAGATGCAATAGTCGAGAACCCTTCAACAAACCTTCTATAATAGCCAGCCAAACCCAAGAAACTCCTAATTTCAGTTGGAGATGTGGGTCTAGGCCAATTCTGCACTGCCTCAATTTTCCGAGTATCAACTTTAATTCCATCACCAAACACAATGTGGCCTAGGAACACCACAGACTTAAGCCAAAATTCACACTTAGAGAACTTGGCATACAACTCCTTGTCTTTCAAAGTCTGAAGAACTGTTCTGAGATGACTAGCATGATCTTCTTCATTCCTTGAATAGACTAGTATATCATCAATAAAGACAATAACAAACATATCTAAATAAGGTTTGAAGACTCTATTCATCAAATCCATGAAAGTTGTCGGCGCATAGGTCAAACCAAAGGACATGACCAAAAACTCATAATGACCATACCTGGTTCTGAAAGCTGTCTTTGGGATATCACATTCCCTTACCCTTAACTGATGATAGCCTGATCGGAGGTCAATCTTTGAAAAACAAGTGGCACCCTGAAGCTGATCGAAAAGATCATCAATCCTCGGAAGAGGGTACTTGTTCTTGATGGTAACCTTATTCAACTGGCGGTAGTCTATACACATTCTAAGGGACCCATCTTCTTTCTCACAAACAAGACCGGAGCGCCCCAAGGCGAGACACTTGGTCGAATGAGACCCTTATCTAGGAGATCTTTCAACTACTCTTTCAACTCTTTCAACTCTGCTGGTGCCATTCTATATGGCGGAATAGAGATAGGACGAGTATCTGGAATGAGATCTATGCCAAAATCTATTTCTCTCTCAGGAGGAATTCCGGGTAGATCATCAGGAAAAACATCTGGAAACTCTCTTACTATAGGAACTGACTGTAAATGAGGTATCTCAACACTAGAGTCATGAACTCGGACTAAGTGATAGATACAACCCTTCGAAACTAACTTTCTCGCCTTAAGGTACGAAATAAAACGACCCTTAGGCACTGCTGAACTACTACTCCACTCTAAGACTGGCTCATTCGGAAACTGAAACTTGACCACTCGAGTTCTACAGTCTATCGATTCATAACAAGCATGAAGCCAATCCATATCTATAATGACATCGAAATCTATCATGTCTAACTCAACCAAATCAGCCCTAGTGCTCTTGTGACTGATGGAAACAAGACAATCATGATAGACTCTTTCCGCTAGAATAGACTCCCCAATAGGTGTAGAAACACAAAAGGGTTCACAAAGTCCTTCAGGAAGAACCTCAAACTTATTTGCAACATAAGGAGTTACAAAAGATAAACTTGCTCCTGGATCTAGCAAAGCATACTCATCAAAAGTGAAGACCTTGATCATACCAGTGACAACATTTGGAGAATTCTCTTGCTCATAGCGATTGGTGATTGCATAAAGGCGGTTTTATCCTCCACTGGTACTAGAAGTAGTTCCTCTAGGTGTCGTCCTGTCTGGGGAACAACTGAAGAAGACTGTGCTTTTTTGCCCCTATTACCCTGCCTATTCTTTGGACACTCTCGCAAGAAATGTCCATTCTGACCACACTTGAAACAACCAATGGAGCCCTCTCGACAAATACCTGAGTGGTTCCTACCACACTTGGCGCAGGCAGGAGGCTTACTACTCCCTTGCGCCACACTACCCAAAGATTGTGCTGGTCTAACCCTGAAGTCCTTCTAATTCTGAACATTAAATTCACCTCTGTATCTGGGTGCAGGTGCTCTAGCAGATGATAGAGCAGGTCCCTTTTGCCTTTGCTGAAAGGGGGAACGGTTTGAATTGCCTCTCTGCTGCCCGGACTCGTTCCCGGTCTTAGCTCTCTTATTTATGAACTCTTCTCTGTCCCTCAGCTTCTCTTCCTCAACCTGTTGCACATAAACCATCAACCTTGATATGTCCATGTCCCCGATAAGCATTGCATCCCTACCTTCCTTGTTCAACAACCGAGACAGCCCAGCAACAAATAAGCTCAATCTATTCCTTATGTCCGCAACCATCTCGGGAGCATAGCGGGATAATTGTGTGAACTTCAAATTGTACTCATGAACACTGAAGGACTCCTGCTTAAGTGTGAGGAACTCAGGTACCTTGGCCTCTCTCAATTCTCGAGGAAAGAAATGCCCCAAGAAAGCTTCCTCAAAACAGGCCCAACTCGCAGGTGGTGCATTCTCAACTCTGCCCCCTTTCCACTGGTCGAACCAAGTTCTAGCAACATCCTTCAATTGATACGTAGCTAGGTCAACCCGCTCAATATCTGCCACATGCATCACATCAAAAATCTTCTTCAACTCCTCAATGAAGTTCTCTGGATCCTCAGTAGTACTCGAACCCATGAAACTCGAAGGATTCATCCCCAAGAACTCACGAATCCTTGAAGTGTCAGCTCTTTCATGTCGAGCTCCTCTTTGCTGACCAATTTGATTAGTCACAGCTTGACTCAGAATTCTAATTGCCTCTCTAAACTCGGCATTAGAAACTTCCCCTTGATCTTGCACTCCCGGGGCATAAGGTAACTCTTGCTCATCAATATAACGTCTAGGAAGACGCCCTCTACCAACTCTTCGTTGAGGCATGATTATCTGAAAACACGCACAAGCACGGATTAGAAAGAAACGTTTTAGAGACTAACTCTAACGCATGAAATGAGTGTGAAAGAAATGATAAATCTTCCTAAATGTTGCAGTCTGCCAATTATAGATGTTGCGCGCTTCACACCGATAACTAGGACTCTACAGACACGACTTCATATACTCATTAGGACTCTTGAACTATGGGCTCTGATACAAAGTTTGTCACGCCCCGAGACTACACCCTGGGCGGGACCGGCACCCGGAGACCATTTCTGGCCCCAAGCGAACCCTTGGCCTGGCTTTCTTAACTCAGCGGAAACCTAACCCAACAAAATAACTCAATGCAATGCAATATTACAAAACCGCTTAACTTATAAAGTATGACCATAAAGGCAACTCGAATCTCAAAATAGAATATTTACATATATACATAGATGAGAGACTCAAAACTAACTGACTGACTGTCTGTCTATGAAGCCTCTAAAAATACTGAGATGGGTGTTGGGACAGACCCCGCAACATCCTAATAAACAAAAACTAAGAACACAAAATAATTGAGTCCTCCGGAATGCAAGGAGGCTCACCACTGACTCTGGAGTGCTCAGCTGGATCAACGACGTGCAAGATGCTGATCCGGGGTACCTGTATCTGCATCATAAGACGATGCAGGCCAACTGGAATCAGTACATGGAATGTACGAGTATGCGAGCTGGAAAACTAAGCAACATAGGCTAGAAGTAAATTTGGAAGGAACTGAAAAGTTTACCTTGCTCAACTCAACTCAACTTGACTGACTTTTTTCAATATAAGGCAATTTAAAACAAGTGCGATATAAAGAAAGACTGTTTAAAACATGCTATAAACTCTGTGTGTATACAAGGATACAATAAGCTGAGATGTATATAGAAATACAGTTGAACTGATGTATAGAAAATACAATAATTTTTGTGTATAAAAATATAATAACTGTTGTGGGAGCTTCTCTAACCGACAACCATCACATAAGAGCTATAGTGATGATACAACGATCGACCTCACGCTGCCAGAGCATCTTATACCCGGCCAAAGGTATAAGACCTGAACTGCCTAATGGATCCACTAGTCTAATATGAAAAGGATTCATCTAAAAAGTATGATCTTTTTCTACCCATGGTGGCTAACATGGTTCTATGGGGACTGTGGGTTCTTTGAACGCTCCCCCAATTCGGTGCTCGATACTACTCCCAAAAATGTACTGGCTCTTACGTTTTTAAAACATATGTCCTCCTACTGATATGAGATAATTACTCAAAAACTTGCCCGAAGGCTCTTTTGGAAATCTCAGTTTCCAACCTTGTTTAAATGTAAAAAAAAAAAACATTTCTTTAAAACGTCTTTGGGAATACATAGTTCCCTAATAACTTTGAGAAAAAAACTCAACTTTAAACTCTTTACTTTACTTGAACTCTTAACTTGACTTGAAATTCTATACCCGCTTACTTAACTTGAAACTTCTATACTTAACTCTTAATTTCTAACTTCACTTGACTTCTAACTAACTCTCCTTGAATTGGAATTTTGGATTCAAGGTGTTTGCTCACATGTTACGGATGAGTTCTTGACTTTTAGAAGTACCTTGGAGTGTTGGAAACAACTAGGAAACATAGGTATAATACCTAGGAACATGTATGAAAAAGTGGGGAATGAAGGTAACGGGAAGGATTGGCGTCCTTGGCGCTCTAAGAGGCGCGGGGCGCCAGCCCCCAACTTCAAACGGGACTACTGGGCACTCTGCCAGGCAGCAGCCCTCAGCTTCAAAGTGGACTGTTGGGCACTCTGCACTCTGCCAGGCCAGCCCTTTCCCCAGAAAAAAACCCAACTTTTCTCCCTCTTTTCTTCAACTCTAAACCACCCTTACTTCAAAGGTTCTTTTCCCAAACACTTGGGGTCATAAACCCCTCAACATATTGTGGATTCCACTAAAAAAAAACACAACCAAATCTGTCCCAAATCAGCCAGAACTTCAGCAACAGAACCAACAACTTCAACAACCAAAATAAATATTTTCTTGGAATTAAAAACGAGTTGGTGTGTGGGGGTATAAACCAACCAACACTAAGGATCATCAATCTCTCAACATACAATAAATTACAACTCAAATACACAGCCCAATCCTGTCCCACAACCAACAATAACTTCAACAACACAACTAACAACATCAACAACAACTAACAACTTCAACACAAATCCAAGAAAATTGAATAAGAAACACCAAGAAATCTTCAACCCTAGCTCCAACTCCTCTTCTTCCTCTCTTTCTTCTCTTCTTCACTCAAGAACCCTAACTCTTACTCATTTAAAATGGAACAAAAATGATCCACATTCAGCCTAACACAACAATATAACCTCAAAAGAAATGATTTGTGAAAAGACCAAAATGCCCTTAAATTTTCGGACGGACTCCCTGCCAACTGCCCAACTTTCAAAGGGCATAACTCAGTCATATGAACTCGGAATCGAGAAAACTCGGTGGCGTTGGAAAGATCGCTCCAAGGTCTTTCCAAAAATAACTGGAACTACTCCTAGCTCATCCTGAGCTAGGAGTTATGACTACTCAAAGTTGGCCAGATTTCCACACTTAGCCTAATTTCCAGATTCTGAATTTTTCCAAAAATTACTACTTCCAATTTCAAGCTTCTTCCTATTCATTTTAAATTGTTGGATGTTACATTAGTTAAGGAAAACTCTATTGTTATTTGTAATAAGTGTAAGCAAGTTTTTAAACATAAACAAGGTGGAGGTAAAGGTTTTAGACAACCTTTTAGACATTTGTTATCTTGTGTGCCGATTCAATATAAAGAAGCTAAAGCATTAGCCGATAGAAAAAAGGAATACCAGTTAATGATTTTGATATTAATGTTAATGAATCGGTATGGGCTTCTAACATGGTTCAAGAAACATTAGATCCTTCTAATTCTAGTGGACCACTAACACAACATAAATATAATAAGGAATGAAATCGCGAAAATTTAGCTAAAATGGTTTTGTTTGTGGTTTGCCTTATAGTTTTCCTTCACATCCCGATTTTATTGAATATATTCAACAAACTTATAATCCACTTATAGAGGTTTTTCAAGAAATATTGTTAAATATGATGTTTTTGTATATCAAGGTAAATATTGTCAATATCTTCGTTGTATATTTAGCATATTTAATTGTAGAGTGTCTATAACTTCGGACATGGATCGTAGTGTTAATGGACATGATTATTTAACTGTTACAACACACTGGATTGATCATAACTGGAATTTGCAAAAAAAAATCTTAAGTTATAAAGAATGTGTAGAGAAAAAAACTGGTGCATATTTAGCTTCAAATATTTTGAGTGTTCTAGATTATTACATGCTTATAGATAAAGTAATGTCTGTCGCATTAGATAATGCATCTAATAATACAAACATTGCTAGTATGTTAAAAACTAGATTATGTCCAATTGATGTTAATGTTTTTCATGTTAGATGTGTTACACATATATTAAATTTAGTTGTACAAGATGGTATTTCATTATTTAATTGTGGTTGTATGAAAATTGAATATGTTGTTGCCTGGATTTTTTATGCTCATAGAGCTGCTAGAATTAGGGAATTTAATGAGCGTTGTGTACTATGTGATTTGCAACCAAGAAAAATTCCAAAACATTAAAACAAGGTGGAATTCTTTTTACGAAATGCTTTCAGTTGCTTACGAATATAAAGGGACCCATACAAATGGTGTTTAATGCTCATAATGCTAACCCATTAGATAGAATTTGTGAAGAAGATTGGGGAAGAAACTAATGAACTATTAGAATTTTTAAGACTTTTTTATGATGCTACAACCATATTTTTCTGGAATTTATTATTCTACTATTTCATCAGTATTAATAAATATTTGTGCTATTAAAATTCAATGTTCTAAATACATAAAAATTGAAAAACTTAGAGTTTCAATTGAAGGTATGATTGAAAAAAATTTAAAATATTTTTTTCCTATTTCTCAAATTTATTTAACTGCTACTTTACTTAACCCTCAATATAAATTACGAGGTGTGCAGAGACTTGTTGATACTTTTATAATACTTTAAAAATTTTACCGGAAGAAATTCTAACTTGTGAAATGTGTAAATCTAGCATAAAAGGATAAGCTAAAATTTCGTATGAAAAATATCGAACTATAGGAAATACTCAAGGAGAAGTTGGTCAAACTTCTAATCCTCAGAGTAAAGCTCGAATTAATAGTTTTATGCGAGGTTTTATTGGTCTTAATTCTACTAACCGTTATGATTTTGAAGAATATCTTAATCAATCTTTAGAAATAGTGAACGACGAAGATGGCAATAAAGAATTATTAGCATGGTGGAGGAGGCGGAGCGTTGCATTTCCAATTTTGAGCAAAATGGTTCGTGAAATTCTTGCTAATCAATGATAATGCATTGCATCAGAGGCTGCTTTTAGTGCGGCAAGGTTTCAACTTGGCGATCATAGACATTCATTGGCGGAAGACAGTCTTCCTCTTCCTCTTCCTCCTCTTCCTCTTCTTCCTGTTCTTCCTCTTCTGCTTCTTCCTCTTCTTTTTCTTCTTCTTCTTCCTCCTCCTCCTCCTCTTCTCCTTCTCCTCCTCCTCCTCCTCCTCCTCTTCCTCTTCCTCTTCTTCCTCTTCCTCTTCCTCTTCTTCTTCTTCTTCTTCTTCTTCTTCTTCCTGTTCCTCCTCTTCTTCTTCCTCCTCTTCCTCTTCCTCTTCTTCCTCTTCCTCTTCCTCTTTTTCTTCTTCCTCTTCTTCCTTTTCTTCTTTTTCCTCCTCTTCCTCTTCCTCTTCTTCTTCTTCTACTTCTTCTTCCTCTTCCTCTTCCTCCTCTTCTTCTTCTTCTTTTTCCTCTTATTCCTCTTCCTCTTCCTCTTCTTATTCCTCTTCCTCATCCTATTCCTCTTCTTCTTCTTCTTCTTCTTCTTCTTCTTCTTCTTCTTCTTCTTCTTCTTCTTCTTCTTCTTCTTCTTCTTCTTCTTCTTCTTCTTCTTCTTCTTCTTCTTCTTCTTCTTCTTCTTCTTCTTCTTCTTCTTCTTCTTCTTCTTCTTCTTCTTCTTCTTCTTCTTCTTCTTCTTCTTCTTCTTCTTCTTCTTCTTCTTCTTCTTCTTCTTCTTCTTCTTCTTCTTCTTCTTCTTCTTCTTCTTCTTCTTCTTCTTCTTCTTCTTCTTCTTCTTCCTCTTCCTCTTCCTCTTCTTCTTCTTCTTCTTCCTCCTCATCCTCTTTCTCCTCTTCTTCTTCTTCTTCTTCCTTTTCCTCTTCTTCTTCTTCTTCTCCTTCTTCTTCTTCCTCTTCCTCTACCTCTTCCTCTTCCTCTCATTATTATTCTTCTTCTTCTTCCTCTTCCTCTTCTTCTTCTTCTTCCTCTTCTTCCTCCTCCTCCTCCTCCTCTTCTTCTTCTTCTTCCTCTTAGTCCTCTTCTTCCCCCTCCTCTTCCTCTTCTTCTTCTTCTTCTTCCTCTACCTCTTACTCTTACTGTTCCTCTTCTTCCTCTTCTTCTTCCGCTACCTCTTCTTCTTCCTCTACCTCTTCCTCTTCGTCTTCCTCTTCCTCCTCCTCCTCCTCCTCCTCCTCCTCCTCCTCCTCCTCCTCCTCCTCCTCCTCCTCCTCCTCCTCCTCCTCCTCCTCCTCCTCCTCCTCCTCCTCCTCCTCCTCCTCCTCCTCCTCCTCCTTTTATTTTGTCCCTCTTCCTCTTCCTCTTTTTCTTCTTCCTCTTCTTCTTT
>NW_006238956.1:490974-533706 GCF_000226075.1 Solanum tuberosum
TCTTCCTCTTCCTCTTCCTCTTCCTTTTCCTCTTCCTTTTCCTCTTCCTCTTCTACTTCCTGTTCTTCTTCTTCTTCTTCCTCTTCTTCTTCCTCTTCCTCTTCTTCTTCCTCTTCCGCTTCCTATTCTTTTTCTTCCTCTTCCTCCTCCTCTTCCTCTTCCTGTTCCTCTTCTTCTTCTTCTTTTTCTTCTTCTTCTTCTTCTTCTTTTTCTTCCTCTTCCTCTTCCTCTTCTTCGTCTTTCTCTTCCTCTTTCCTCTTCTTCCTCCTCTTCCTCTTCCTCTTCCTCCTTCTCCTCTTCCTCCTGCTCCTCCTCCTCCTCCTCCTCTTCGTCATCTTCTTTTTCTTCTTCTTCCTCTTCTTCTTCTTCTTCTTCCTCCTCCTCTTCCTCTTCGTCTTCCTTTTCTTCTTCCTCTTCGTCTTCCTCTTCTTCTTCCTCTTCCTCTACCTCCTCCTCCTCCTCATTCTTCCTCTTCTTCATCCTCCTCCTCCTCATTCTTCCTCTTCTTCTTCCTCTTCCTCTTCTTCTTCTTCTTTCTCTTTCTTCTCCTCTTCCTCTTCTTCATCTTCCTCCTCTTCCTCTTCTTCCTCCTCTTCTTCTTCTTCTTCCTCTTCCTCCTCTTCCTCTTCTTCCTCCTCTTCTGCTTCTTCTTCTTCTTCTTCCTCCTTTTCTTCTTCTTCCTCTTCTTCTTCTTTCTCTTCCTCTTCCTCTTCTTCTTCTTCTTCCTCTTCTTCTTCCTCTTCTTCTTCTTCTTCTTCTTCTTCTTCCACCTCTTCCTCGTCCTCCTCTTCCTCTTCCTCTTCCTCTTCTTTTTCTTTCTCCTCTTCTTCCTCCTCCTATTATTCCTCCTCTTCTGCATCTTCTTCTTTTTCCTCCTCTTCCTCCTTTTCTTCTTCCTCTTCTTCTTCTTCTGCTTCTTCTTTCTAGAGAGAGAAATTGGGATTATTTTGGGGTTTTGAAATAATGACATAGAATTAATGAATTTAGGGGTCTAAAGTACTTATATAGGTGGTCTGATCTAGGGTAAAATGACACCACTTAATTCTAATTAAAACTGAAAAAGTCCCACTATTCTCCTAAACTTCACCATATTAATGACTTAGAATTAATGAATTTAGGGGTCTAAAGTACTTATATAGATGGCCTGGTCTAGGGTAAAATGGCACCACTTAATTCTAATTAATATCGGAAAAGTCCCATTATGCCCCTATACTTCATCGCCTTAACTGTCCAGGAATTCCCAACCACGAGACCCCGCCGACAGACCGTGGATGGATCTACGGTCCATCCGGACCGGGCGTGATTTGGATAGAGAGTTTGGGCAGACGACGACTCCCTGACCCACAACCTGTTGTCCCACCAATGGATCGTAGGTGGCACCGTGTGTGGCACCTGGTGCTTGTTGAAATTTTCTTTATTTCCCCCTTTTTGGATACATGGTGCTACCTTAGCCCCCCTCACTTAGATCTACTTTAGCATACTAGATTCCGGGGTGTTACATTATCTCACTCTTTGGATCATTTGTCCTTGAATGATGTTCTAGACACCTCTTAAAGGAAATGACTCTAGACTAGCAGTCCATCATGCATGCAACTCATCTAAATGCACACAACCAAAGAGAAAACTTCATCTCCAAGCTAAACATGCTCAATGCATCACATGGAAGGTAGGAACTACATCTAACAACCCACCATGCATGAAATTCAACATTTACCCATTTTCAAGGAGGAACTACCATCTCCGGGGCTAAATTATGCTCAACACGATCTCATGGAGCTCATATGCAATTCAACCTCAAAAAGAATATCTAAACATGTTCATCAACTAATCTCATGAAGTCCATAGAAAACTCTACTCAATGCACAACAACATGAGGAAAACAATTCACATAAGTCATTTCTTTCAGATTTATATGAACATGCATATAGAGAAATCATGGAAACACATAAAACACACACGGCTTCTAAACAAGGAGCTAACCACAAGGAACTCACCCTCATAGGAAGAACTTTCATCTAGTCCTAAACCCTTTAAGGGAGGTTTCATCTACTCCCTCATAGTGGTTACACAATTAAAATCTTCAAAATAATGTTTACTAAAGTATAAGTATGTTTTGTGAGGATTCATTTGTTCAACCACAACTCATCCTCATACATATTTTATTGTTATCTTCAATTTATGTGCACTCTTATATGATTATATGTATTGTTTAAGATCATTTAATTTTATGAATTTCAATAATTTATTTTTTTATTTATTAACTATTCTCTTTTTAAAATTCTACTAGTTATGGTCTATACATATGTATCCTAACCTTGTAAGTTTAATATGAATGAAGGCCTTAGGATATACTATACTATAAGAATTCAAGTACCAAACTAAGCATATAGTCTAGCCAATACTAAGATCTTCATCCAAAATAAACTTACTAGATTATGATACACATATATAGACTATAACTAGTAGAATTTTAAAAAGAGAATGGTTAATTAATAAGAAAAATAAATTATTAAAATTTACACAATTAAATGAGCTTAAACAAGTCAAATGATCATAGAAGAGTCCTCATAATTTGGGGAAAATAATCATAAGTGTATGAGAATGAATTGTGATTAAACCAATAAAATCCTCATAACATACATCTGATTGATCAACATTACTGTAAGAAGTTTGATTGTAGGGAAAAGGGTTCTAAATATATCCGAACTTTGACAAAAATTATTGTAAGAATCCCAAAATTTGGGGAGGTCCCATTATCCCCTGCATTATTTAATAGTGTATTTTAAAGGTATATATGTGCCCACTTGGACAAGTTACTATTTAGAATAATGAAATATTTGTGATGTCCACGTGGGCACATATATACGTTTAAAATACACTAATAAATAGTGCAGGGGTAAAAGGTCATGCCCAAAGTTTGGGATTGTTACAGCAATTTCGGTCAAAGTTCGAATATATTTCAAACATTTTCCCTTGATTGTATAACCACTACTCATCCTCACACATCTCTAATCATCGTCCCCAATGTATGTGAACTCATATATGATCTTATGACTTGTTTAAGCTCATTTAGTTGTATAAATTCCAATGATTTATGTTTAATGAATTATTTCCTTTCATGATAAAAATGGTCTCAGTCAAGCGTAGATCTCGTAGACCATTTATTTTGTTTAGTATAAATTGATCTAAGCGATTATAAACTTTCAATACATTATATAGTAAGAAGTACATAAATTAAATAGACAGTATGTACAATATATATGCTATATGAGTAAAGTCGACAAAACTGACATGCCACTAATTATACTAAATAGCAGAGTCTCAAATTGCATAGATTACCTTGAGTTACAAAAACAAAGTGGCACAATTCTATCTAGGATTTATTGATATTACATGTGGTTCTCTTGTGTCCAGATCTATTGCACAATAAACACTTTTTCTTTCTCTTGGTCTTGAAAAACTTGCCGACATCTTTAACACATATTCTTTTCTTTCTTTCGAGCTCTGTATCGAGAAAGGTTAAATAATATTGATATCTAATAATTCATGTGACACACACTATTCGAACCTACAAGGATAACATTAATTAATTTTGAGTACGCAAGGAGGTGGACATCTAATGTTTGTTTTATTTGAAAATTAGTTTCATCAGAGAAGTTGTCTATGGGTAATGATCCCGACCCACACTTCCGTTGCTTTTTTCGAAATAATTTGGGATATTCCGATTTCATTGGGATGATCATCATAAATATGATCAGACAAGCTTTCATCTTAAATCGAATCGTCTTCATCGATTGTAGGATGTGTTGTCAGGGGTACCGTAGACCTCACAGTGATATTTATTCTCAATATTGGTCTAGTGACATTGACATCCGACATGTACAGGGACACTTTGATTGTTATTTTTTATGAATGTGGAATGCTTTTTTTTCCCTTTAATTCATTAGATAGCTAATCACATCTTTGCCTTGCTCGCAAGATAATTTCCCGCATCTTAATTACAATTTGAACCATATCGTAAATGAACCATTGCAACTAAATGTGATGGCCACTTTCACATGATTTTCAAATCCAACATTTAGGAGCCTCCTCCCACACACACCCATATAATCACCATTAATAATAGTTACAGCAACTACTGATATTATAGATCACAATGATTATTCCTAGATTACGGTGTCGGTCTATAACTCAACGAGGACTTGTAAGAAAACCTCCAAAAAACTGTCAATAAATGTAATCAAATGTAATAGATACTATGCTAGCTCTGAAATGAAGTAATGTACTGGTAGGGCTTCTAAACTATGGATTCTATCTACTAATGAGGTATTGAGTGGAATTTGCAAGGTTTTCAAGCTAGTAAAAACAGTGGGAAAATATATTTTACAAAAAATAAAAAGAAATGGAATAACAGTTGAGGCAATGAGTAAGAATGGAGATTTTTAGTTGTAAGTAGGAAGATTTTGCCGAAAAAATAGTCGGAATTGAAAAAAGTAGGTGAAAAGGCTAGAAAATAGAGCTTTTTGGGCTTGAATAATATTTTCTTTTTGGATTATTATTATATCTAAAATTAAATGGTGGGAAAAATTAAAAAAATATTTTATAAGGTTGGGGAATTAAAGTGTAATAATAAAAACTTTGGAGTTGGTCTTGTATGATTTGAAAGAATAATTGATGATGTCATTATTAGTGTCTATGTAGACAGTAAAATTCGCGTCGATAAAAAAATAATCAAGAACGGAATATAATCACAATAATTATATTTGTTGATTTCAAAGTGCGAGTGTTACAATCTCTATTATTCCTCTGTTTCATATTTTCAGATATAATTCAAGGACTCTTGAGTTTTATCTATCTTGAATTTTGTTCTTGTTCTTGGACTTAATCTTTGATTCAAGGGCCTTTGGAGCTTGTTCTTGAATCTTTGAAGAATTTGAACTTGAACTTGATCTTGACTTTATACTTGAATTCAAGGGCTTCGAGTTTGATCTTGAAGCTTGTAGTCTTGATATTGATTTGTGGATTTGATGAACTTGATATGGACTTCAACTTGATGATCCTGATCTTGGATTCAAAGGCTTTGGAACTTGTTCTTGAATCTTTGGTGAATTTGAACTTGAACTTTATCTTGATCTTGACTTTAACTTGAATTCAAGGGCTTCGATCTTATTCTTGAATCTGATGTTCTTGATCTTGATTGTTCTTGAATTTGATCATTCTTGAACTCTTGAATTCTTGAACTTGTAGAGAAATCTGCAGCTTTGGATCCACGAGGTTTCTCTAGCTTCTTGTTAGAATTCTTGGTTCCTTTTTTGAATTATGAGGACCCATGTTTATAGTTTTAAAATAGAAGAGTTATGATTGGAATGGGATTCCCTTCAGGTAATCAAATTTAAGTTACATGGCATATGGGCTTTATGGACAAACTTTAATTAAATCATATTTATTGAATTTAAATAATTAACTTAATTATATTAACACACAATATTTATTTGGACTAATATCTTCATTAATTTAATATAATTCAAATCAATTAATAAATTTATATTTAATAAATTTTAAATGGTTACAATCTATATAGCTAATTTATCAAGACTTGTGTCTAAACGTTCAAATAAGTTTTGAGAGTGACTATTTTTCAAACTCTCTCATGTTACTGCTTGCCTTCCAAAATGATTTAGTTTTCATCCTAAGATACTTTTAACAAAAAAGCTTAGTTATCATAAGAAGTAGATAATAAATTATCATTTAATGCACGACTAAATATATGCTATTATAGACATTTAAAAATGTTCAATATTAGCTAATCTGTGTTTTGCGCGGTTATGTATATAATCTCATTAAGCTTATGAACATCA
Source organism: Solanum tuberosum (assembly GCF_000226075.1). Classification (NCBI taxonomy): domain Eukaryota; kingdom Viridiplantae; phylum Streptophyta; class Magnoliopsida; order Solanales; family Solanaceae; genus Solanum; species Solanum tuberosum. The sequence goes on from NW_006238956.1 coordinate 496,833, forward strand.
TTTTCAATATTCTACTGTTATAAGAAAAAAGAAAGAGTAAATAGGTTTTAAGAACATTTCAACGAAAATTAAATGATTTGAAATAATCACATATCTCAAGAATTCTAAATCTATAAAGAATGATTAAAAGTATCTTGATATCTAGTCATTTTTATCTTTAACTTAATTTATCATAATATATGTTAGGTGATTTAGTTGTCTTGTTAATATTGGTTGACGCTGACAGTTTTATAGTTAGAGTATACTCCTTGTGAAAAACATTATTATGTGAATGTTTTCAAAAATCAATATAAGTTAAAAATAAGTTAAGACTATTAAAAATTTGCACCACAATTACGTAAATAAAAAAATTTAAAGACTGTTTGGTTATTTGAGTCTAAATGTTCACCACTTTTCATTATTTTGTTGCTCAAATATAATTTATAGAGGGATAAAAATAAATTTGAAACAACAACAAAATAATATTTTTGATCCCTTTTAGAAATTCATTCTTCATTATGCCGTTGCTCAGATGCTTCATCTATGCAACTTTATAATTTTCTTAGAAATATATATGTAGACTTGTTGCATTATGAAAGTACCGGTAGATCAAAATATTGGATTCTAGAATCATGGTAAAAAAGATAATCTCAAACATGAAAAAATTTAAAATGAGTCTAACCTAGATAACTCAAAAGCTCAGAAATGACTTGGCACATGAAGGACATTTAATACATTTAAATAGATAGAACACTAGCAGCTTAAGGTATTGATTTTATTTAGAGTAGGTTTTGTTTCATATTCTTCAAATTAATCTTGTCTAAAATATTCATAACTCACCTCAAAAATATTTAAAAGGGCAGAATGAAAATGAAAAAAAATAAATTAAAAGGATGAAAGTCTTGTCCAAGTGAGATCATATACATGTTAAACAAAAAATAATCAATATAATATCAAGGAGACAACAAAATAGCTAGAAAAAACATACATTAAAGGGAGTAAACTATGAGATATCCAATGATGATAACAAATTGTTTTAACTAGAAAAGGACCTATGTGTTGGAATGACATAACTCAAAAATTTGACTAACACATCAATAAACTTTCAATCTTTAAAGTACTCATAATATTCAGTGATAAAATTTAGTAAAAATAGATAAGGATAATTTAAAAACAAAAAAATATGAGTATGCAAAGTCATTAACTCTTTGAGGGTTTTCTCAAGAACGGAAAATCTTATCCTTTTATGTGAAGCAATGACATTGTCGATGAAGAAATTAGAGATCCCAGAAAGGAGCAACAATTTTCTTTTGAATTCTAAAACGATGTTTGGGTTGAAGTTGATGTACAATAGTCTTGAAATAACACAACATAACTTCAAGCAATGGAGATATTACTAGCCTTGTAATCCATAGTAGTAGTTTTCAACAATAATTTTTGTTTTTTCATAATACGCATTCTTCTAAAAGAATAACATCAACTAAAAAGATCTAAAGCAGACTAACTCTTTTTCTCGCATGTTTTTTGAAGTTTAATCTCTTTTACTACAATAGGATAATACTTTAAAGAACTTTTGACCATACAACTCCCTTCTTCTTCTCTAATACTTTTCTTTTTTCTTCTTGAATATATTTATCTCTCTCATCACCATCAACAATTTCGTTGTCCTGTTTTCTTTTTACTAAATCAGACCAACATCATAAGATCTTTTTCCCATTTAATTATACGCCCTTTTTCTTCAATGTCTCCAAAGGCTATATATAATTTTCAGTTATTCTTGTTAAATTCAATTGTTATGCCATTTAATAACTCTCGACTGTACAATCACAAATTCAGAAAACAAAGATAAATGAAACATCAACAAGTTTGAGTGCGAAACTTAAAGAGGTGGTACATTAGTTACTAACCTCCTTAAATTTAGATCTTTATAATTTTATTAGATCTAGCTTGTTGAAATTATAAAGGTAGACAAATTAAAGTAAACATTTTATTTTATAACTTATATCTACGTTTAACGACTATCTATTTAACAAAGGCTAATTACTTTTCCAAGATAAAAGTAAAATAAACTCAGTGCATCGCTTGTTTACCCCAAATTTGATAATTTATATGATGTTAAATGGTACGACAATATAGCATATTCAAACCAAATTTGCTCACCTATAATCAATGGATGAATCCATGAAAGTACAAGCAAACACAATTTTTAATACATATAAAATCTTAAAGGTTTAAAGAGCTTACTAGATAGAATACCACCCAATGTATGCCGAAAAAGTTTCACATACCACAATAATCAATCTTTTCTGATAAAACATAATAAGTACATGTTCATACTACCATTGTTGGCTATAAATAGAGGAGTTTCCTCACATTTTTAAACTACAAATTTTCTATCTATTCTTCTTCTTCATAAAACACCCAATTTAGTACATATTCTTTATTTATTTATATTATCTTATAATATAAAATTTATTAAAAGAAGACACTTTATCACATTGAATAATTGTGACTTTTTCAAAGTACTTGTGACTTTTCTAAAGGGTTGTTTAACTTTCCAAAGAGTTGTGACTTTTTCAAAAAAAATTGTGACTGTACCAAAGAGTTGTAATTTTTCCGAAGGGTTGTGACTCCTCTAATAAAGCACAATAAGCACTTGTTCATACTACCGTTTATTGGCTATGAATAGAGGGGGTTCTCTCACATTTTTAAACCACAAATATTTTAAGTTATCTATTCTTATTCTTGGTAGCAGTCAATTTAGTTCATATGTTATGTTTCATACTATATTTTATTAAACAACGTAATGGACCATTGGTTTAATTTATTAACTATCTCAAAGATGTTGGATAAGTACTAATTCCAAGTCTTAGCCCAAATTCGGCAAACTATTTCATACTATATTTATTTATTATAAAATATATTAAAAGCATACACCTTTTCTTACTCAAGAATTGTGACTTTTCTGATGACTTGTGACTTTTCAAAGAATTGTGACTTTTCAAAAGGACTGTGACATTTCCATGTCGGCCAAACTTTACGACATTTCGGAGATAGGATAAGACAACAACATTTCAACTCCCAATAAAATATATTAATAGGTACAAGTATCTTATCAAGTTGCGGCGGAATTTATTCTCCTCTTCCACAATTCTGATTCCATCAAGAATGCTTAAATAATTTTAATTACGAAAAATATAAAAGTAATACAATACAAATTCATAAAACATAAAATTTTACAAATCATTGAATAATACAGTAACTTAAGTTGTCAGACAAAGTGATGATATATATAAGGAAACAATCCACAAAAAGAAGCAGGTATGAACCAAAATATTGTCATCGTTGTGATTAGTTGTTGAAGAATTGAACAGTTTAAATAGTTTTTCATTTGACAAATTGAATGGAGGAAAAACTACAAGGAAAATATAGTTTTGTTTCATTATTTTTATTTTCGATAAAGATTCAAAGTAGACTTTCAAGAAATTGACAAAGTTTGACAGAAATTAGGGATGAAATTTTTCACGAAGAAGAAGATACAACAACGTATATGATGTGCCTATTTATTGTAGGTAGTTCCTAAAGAGACACAACACAAGGGATACAATAGTTTGAAGGGACACAAGAGTTGAATAAGTGGATATGGGTAAAGTCTCCCAACTATATTTGAAAATGAATTGGTTATCCATAAAGAGAAAGAAAGTTTTCTTCTAGTTCCGCTTCTTGCTCTTTCAATTCAGAAAGACTTGTTGGAAATCGCCGGTTGGGTTTGTCCGATTTAAAGGTAAAGATAAAATAGGGATTAAAAAAGCTAAAAGTGCAGAGAAAAACATAAAAGTAAATTCCTTAATTTTAAGGATGCCACGAAGGTGGACCTAGAATTTTCTTATATGTTAGACATTATCGTGACTCGAGTTTTCTGATCGTGACGACTAATAAATATCAAAAAGGAGAAGACAAAGTAGTAGTTGATGTAGTAATTTAGTGATAATGTTTATATTACAGAAAGAAAAACTTTTTTTGATTTGTTAAAATGAATAAGTACAAGGAAAAATTATTATAAGTTCTTTGCATAATGAAACTGAATAGATAATTAACAAGCACTTTTTTTTTGAAGTGACGTGGCTCAAAATTCAAATAATTAGCCACAAATTGTGGCCCACAATGGTACTTCATAGAATTCTTTTTTGAAACGAAAGATGATGCATTGAGAAAACTTTAGAACCACAAAAATGCATGTTTAAAGGATAATTTGTTGGGGATCTTAATGTGAGAGAAATTATGTGTTTGGATCCCACACAAATAAGGCAGGAAAGTCTCTGAAAAACATAATTCAATGAAGAAAATGTAAGATGGCGGGTGGAATAATGAAGAAATTGCCTGAAGATATAATTGTTTATGTACTTTCAAGATTTCCTGTTAAATCGCTTATGCGATTAAAAAGCATCTCTAAATCATGGTACATTCTTATAGATTCGTCCAGTTTCACGCATTTACATCTTAATCATATAAATAATGAATTCATTCTACTTACGTGCTCTGTCTACGAAGAGGAGTATGAAAAATTTAAAACTGACATGTCGTTTCTCTCCAATGATAGTAATGATAATCTTAACCCTTTTAATCAAGATTTTCAAGATTGTGATGTGTCAGAGCTAACTGCTGCTTTTAGTAGTAATTTTGATGAATTTATTGGTCCTAGCCATGGTTTGATTGCCTTGGTGGGTTCGATTGACACGGTCATATTTAATCCAACTACTAGACATTATAGGGTTCTCCCTCCCAGTCCTTTTGATTGTCCAGAAGGTTTTTATCATGACATTAATGGCTTGGGATTTGGCTTTGACCCAATGTTGAATGACTATAAAGTTGTTAGAATTTCAAAGGTTTACACGGATCCTTACAAATATTCATATCATAGTATTAGGGAGAAAAAAGTCGAGGTGTATGATATGTGGGTAGATTCGTGGAGAGAATTAGATATTTTGGATCAACAGTTACCTGGTATCTATTGGTTACCGTGTTCCCAGAAGTTTTACAAGGGTTCCTGTCATTGGTTTACAAATACTACAGATGATAATAGCGTTGCAGTTTTTTGTTTCGATATAACAACAGAGACTTTTCGCATTATGAATATGCCGGATTGTTGTCACTTCTTTTATGGACCACGTTATGGGCTCGTAATCTTAATTGAATGTCTTACATTAATTTGCTACCACGACAGAGAACCACAAGTTGATCCATCAGAAGATATGATAGATATTTGGATAATGAAGGAATATGGTGTATCTGAGTCCTGGATTAAGAAATACACAATTCAACCTCTCCCAATTGAATATCCGTTAGCAGGTTGGAAAGACTATTTGTTGTATTTTCAAAGCACACGTGGTCTTCTGATTTCTTATAATCTTCATTCCGATGAGGTCAAGGAATTAATTTTACATGGTTTTTCTGGAACTTTGAGAGTTGTAGTTTACACGGAAAGCTTGATCCAAATTCCAAGAGGAAGAGATCATAGTAGACAAGTTAAACATTTTCATAGAACGTATAACTCTTCTACTGTGACTTGAGGATATTTTCTACAATAATTTTTTCGCGGTGATCTACACAGTGTTTTTTTAAAAGTACCATGTTTATACGGTAGAAAATTTTATAGGATTCTACAAGACATGTTCAATTCAAGTTGGGTCTCTACAAGGTGTGTTTAATTTCAATTAAAATTTTTGGAAGCTACTCAACCCTAAAACCGTAGTTCATGCCTATAAAAAGGGTACTATATTCCCTTTCAGAGATATCTAAACTATTATGACAGAAGATTCAAGGGAGTAACAGAATTGTATGCGCACTATTATCAATAAAATATTTATATTATTTAAATTTTTTTTGTGTGGTTGATATATTTCTCATATGCTTAAAATTTATTGAAAACACGCACAGACATATATTTATTTTTTCTACTATTGTAGAAAAGGCTTGTTTAACATATTTGCTTAATGTCCTTTAATTCAAATCTTAAGAGTATCTTTGTCTTTTTAATACTTCATTCTAGCATACGTGTTTTGTAGAGGTACTTCGAATGTACACGCCATTATTTATGTGTCTGGTTTTACTTTCTACTTTTTCCTTCACTACTCTCTACTCCTTGGAAGATTTTGGTACAGAAAATATCTTCTCCTTTTATCACTATTCATCTCAGGTAAATATCCTTCAACTCGTTTCTTTGATTTTTTCTGACATTTTGTTTATCCCAAAACAATGATGGTTGTTTTTTCTTCTTATAGATGTAATTGTTAAGCTTATGTTTGAAGGAAGATTTACAATAGGCTCTTTAATATGCAATCATCAATTTTATCTTTTGTTGATGAAATTTGATCCTGTCTTTATATTTCCTTCTTTTCTTTTTCGGTTTGTTGTTTTTCAATTTTGTTTGAATTTGGGAGTGTACAATTTTACTCTGATTCCGGCTCTAGATTACGAACCGCATTCTCCTTCCTTCTTTTATCTCCTTGATCAGTAACGGTTCAATAACTATGTTGTGCTCCATTCTCCTAATGCTATTAAATGTCAAGAAGTTGTCGAGAAATCATACTGTCTTTATTACAACATAATCATTATATTCATTCTTTCTTCCTTCTTAATATTTTTTCTTCTAAAAATTACTTGTTTAATACTATGCTAAATAAAAGAAGACTTACAAAGAGAAAAAAATTTGGACGAGTAAATAGACAAGAGACGCAACTTTCCTCTTTCAAATTCAATAACATGATCTGCATCAATTTAGGAGTTAGCTCAGTAGTTGAATGCAATCATTTTGAATTTTGCTGCAGTTGGGTGAGTGAATGAGTAAATTAACATTATATCTTACTTTTGTTGGCACAAGAGATGAACAAACATAATACAATAAGAAGAAAAGCAGAGAGAAACTTGAGTATTTCTTATTTCTCATAAAACTAGCGTACAAGATTATAAATAGCACTTGGAAAACAACAAACTAAGAGAGAAAACAGGGCACTATCCCATGACTTGCTAATTGACTAACTGCAACTAAATTAGGACTCCTAATGCTAATAAACTGAATACGTAAAAGGCTCCTAAAAATACTGACAGTAACTTAGTGACTTTTGAATCAGTCAAATAACACTTCCCCTTGATTCAAAATCACACACTCCCAACTGCAACCTGAAAAATTCACGCTTAGCCTGAGGAAGAGACTTCATAAATATATTCGCTGCTTGCTCGTTTGTGCCACATAATTTCAACACTATTCTTCCATCAGCTAGCAATGCCCGGATGAAGTGATATTGCACATCAATGTGCTTGGTTCTCCCATGAAAAGAGGGATTCTTAGCCATAGCAATTCCTGATTTGCTATCAGAAAAAATCTCAGTAGACTCCTTTTGCTCGTAACTAAAATCTGCAAGTAGTTTTCGGAGCGATAAAGCTTGTCGTGCTGCTAAACTTGCTTAGCTGTATACTCCGCCTCAGACGTTGACATATCTACTGTCTCTTGCTTCTTTGAACTCCATGTCACTGCTCCAGAACCAAAGCTAAAACAACTACCAGAAGTGCTTTTTTGATCGTCCTAACAGCCTGCATAAACACTATCTGTATAGCCAACCAATATGAAATTTGATACTTTAGAATACCAAATACCAAAGTCCGTCGTTCCAGCAACATAGCGAAGAATTCTTTTTGTCAGCACTTAAATGTTGCTTTGTCGGACTCTGCAAAAATCTGGACACAACACTAACAGAAAAAACAATGTTAGGTCTAGTGTGCATTAGATAATTTAAGCCACCAACTAGACTTCTGAACAATCTCGGATTTGCTTTCTCAGTTCCATCTGCACGCTGCAACTTCTCATTGATATTCATAGGTGTAGTTGCTGTTTCACAATTCATCATATGAAATTTTTCCAAAAGATCCTTTGCATAATTCTTTTGAGAAATAAAAATTCCATCTTTATCTTGTATTACTTCAAGCCCCAAAAAGTATTTCAGTAAACCCAAATCAGTCATCTCAAAGTTTCTCATCATACTGGACTTGAAATCATCAACTAAAGACTTTGAGGAACCAAAATAAATCATATCATCAACATAGAAACAAACTACCAAAAATTCTCCATAACCTTGCTTCTTTAAGTACAATGTGGGTTCATTTTTACTTCTCGTGAATCCGCTATCCTGAAAGAATGAATCAATTTTGCTGTACCACGCACGTGGAGCTTGCTTTAGCCCGTAAAGAGCTTTTCTTAGCTTGTAGACTTTGTTCTCATTGCCATTAATAACAAAGCCCTGAGGTTGTGAAACATAAACCTCTTCTTCTAGATCACCATTCAAAAAAGCAAACTTCATATCAAATTGATACACGGGCATACACAATTGCGCAACCAAAGACAAAACAACTCTCAGTGTTTCAAATCGTGCAACAGGAGAAAAAGTTTCTTCAAAATCTATACCTTGTTGTTGTGAATATCCTTTTGCCACTAGACGAGCTTTATGCTTTTGAATGCTCCCATCTGCATTGCACTTTGTTCGAAATACCCACTTGAACCCTATCACGTTCCTTCCTTCAGGCGAATCAACTAACTCCCAAGTAGAATTTCTTTCAATTACTTGCATATCTTCTACCATAGCATTCTTCCATTCAGATTGTTCTGCCGCCTCTTCATAACAAACAGGATCTGAAACAAGCAAAGCAAATTGACAAGAAGTATTTACATTGTTAGGATATCTGGGATTTGGTTTCTTTTCTCCTGTTGATCATCTTAGTGGAATTGGCTCATCAGAAGATTCGTCAAGTGTTGCAGCTGTTGTTGGTGCACTAGGCAAGTTTCCAGGAGTAGGATATGCTGCTGCAGGTTCTTCATCAGTAGATAACAATTGGAGATTTGATCTCAAATTCCCAAAATTAAAGTTCGAAGAGGCATTCTCATTAAACACAACATTTCTACTTATGATCACTTTGCCACTTCTGAGATTTTATAGACGATATGCTTTGGATTGAAGACTATAGCCAACAAAAATACATTTTTCAGATCATTCATCAAGCTACGAATGAAAATTAACCAAAGCATATGCTATACAACCAAAAATTCTTAAGTGTCTTACCCGTGGCTTCTTACCATTCCAAGCTTCAAGAGGTGTGTGTTCCAAACAACTTTTGTTGGAGAGATATTCAAAAGATAAACAACGGTTGCAACAACTTCTCCCAAAAAGTAATCTGGTAGACCTTTTGCTTTAAGTAAGCTTCTAGCCATTTCCACTATCATCCGGTTCTTTCGTTCGGCCACACCATTCTGCTCCGGTGTGTATGGTGCTGTAAGTTCCCTGCGAATTCCATTCTAATCACAGAAGACATTAAATTCTTTAGAGAAGAATTCACCACCTCTATCGGTACAAAGTGATTTTATCTTCCTGCCACTTTGATTCTCAACTAATGCTTTAAATTTCTTGAAATTCTCAAAGGTTTCTGATTTGAATTTCAAGAAATAAACCCAGCTAAAACGGCTGTAATCATCAGTAAACATAAAAAAATATCAACTTCCATCGAGGGATTCCATTTTCATTGTCCCACATAAGTCAGCATGCACAAGTTCAAGACAAGTCGTAGCCCTCAATGATTTTCCTACCGGAAATGATTTCCTAGCTTGCTTCCCATAAATACATCCTTCACACAAGTCAAGTTCATTGATTTTTAGCAAGCCAATAACCATATATTTTTGAACCAAAAGTTTCAACCCATTAACATTCAAATGCCCATAACGTAAGTGCCACAGATTAGTCTCATTCTTTCCTTTGACAACTAAGACAATATTTTCAACACCTGAAATATCAAGGGGAAACATTTTATTTTCAGTCATAGATACATGAGCTATGGTGCGTCCATATTTCTTATCTTTGATATCACATGCTTGAGCATCAAACACAACTGAGTACCCACTAGTCATCAATTGGCCAACACTTAATAGGTTGTGAGCCAAAGTGGGAACATATTGCACGTCATATAAAAGTTTCATTTTACCTTGGACAGTTTTAATCTCAACAATAACTTTCCCTTCAACGTGCACTTCTTTGTCATCTCCTAGCCGCACCTCGCTTTTTTGTGACTCATCAAGAGCTCTAAATAGAGACTTCGAACTTGACATGTGATTGGAGCATCTGCTATCAATGAACCACACAACATTTTCACTTTCAGTTATTTGGGAATGAGTCATAAACAACTTACTTTCTTCTTCCACATTTTGAGTGAAATTGGCTTCCTTCTGCTCATCTTTCTGCTTTGTCCAACAATCGACTTCTTTATGGCCAAATTTCTTGCAGTATCGGCATTGTATTGTGCTCTTATATTGACGTGATTCACCAACCTGGTTTCTACCTCTGCCAACACCACGACCTCGTCCATGAATATTGCCTTTGCCATGTCCCCTACTTGCCGAGTTTTCTGTTTTTCCTTTGTAAGAGAACTCACCCTTTACCTGGAATGCCTTCACTTGAACTTTCTCACGGGACCTATTTAGCCTATCTTCATGAGCTGGCCAGGAACTCATTAATTCATCAAAAGAATAAATAGATAGGTCCTTAGATTCCTCAATTGTAGTAACAACATGCTCAAATTTGGTGGTTAAGCTTCTCAATACTTTAGACACAACAATTTGACTATCAATTTTTTCACTATAGGACCTCATCCTATTAACAATAGCAGATGTTCTAGACAAATAATCTTGCACATATTCATTTTCATTTATGAACAATGTTTCAAAATCATGTCAAAGAGTTTGTAATTTGACAGCAATTACCTTGTCATCACCAAAGTACTCTTGTTTTAGGATCTCCCATGCCTTTTTGGAGGTTTCCACTGTTGATATGAGAGGAAAAATATCGATGACTTGAATACTGCTCCTAATTAAACGAAACGAATGTGCGGCTACGATAAGCCACATAAAGTTGCATAGACAATATGTGGACTTTTGCATCTCGTTGTGACTAGCCGGTTATCGAATGGAGTCTCTTGTGATGAACATTGCACACTAGCTCGAATGAGTCTTGTTTGATATTGGTGACAATGCCTTGTAAGATGAGCTTACCTTGAACATGGTCTCAGATTTTGTCCGTTGGTCCGGTTGACTAAGTGATGCAAGTTCTTGAAATGATCTTAGGCAACAATTTTGATGAGTGAAGCAATTTGGTAATATACCTCCTTTTGTGGCCAACCTTGTGAGGTGTGTGAACCTTGTTGGAACCCCTGTGAGCTTTATCCTTTCCTTGGAAGAAACTTGAACAATTGTGACCCCTCTTTATCCATTCACCCATAACTCTCATGAAGTGTAGTTCATTTGAATAGCCAACTTAGGCCAAAAGCCTAAGTTGGGGGTGTGGTGAAAAGAGAAGGTAAATCAAAAAGTGTGAAAAATTCCCCTTTGAGCCATGGTCTTGAAAAAGATGGAACCCCTCCATGTAAGAAAAACAGAAAAGAAGAAAGCAAAAGAAAAATAAATGAAAAAGTTGTGAAAGTTGCAAAAGAAATGGGGTGTCCGGTAATCCATTAGAAGTTGAATAATCGGGTGAATTTTGAGCATGATTAAAATGTTGAAGAAAAGGAAAACAAGTGATGTTCAGACCATATATAATGAGGGTAGCAACCACTAATCCTAAATGGCCATACCTTTACACTTAGCCCTATTACAAGCCTTGGAAAGACCTTTTTGATCTTGAGTGAGCTGAAACGAATGTTGATTGGAAAATAAGGGCAAACCTATGGGTGAAGTCATGCATGTGTTCATCTTTATGAGTGTGAGAGTTGTATGTGATTCTAGAACTATGAATTGTTCAGAAATTGTGTGTGAGTATGGAATCATCTTTATTGTGAGGGCATTTGAGTATCTTTTTTGAGCTTGAACTTGCATTTGAATCAAGTATTATGAGCTTGAGCATCTTTGGTAATAGTGAAGTCACAACTTGAATCTTTGAGTTCACAATTGATCATTGCATGAGTAATTGAGTCTTGTTGTGTGCATTCATGTTGAGTCTTTTGTACGACTATTTTAGACATTCTTTTTGAACTGCTGAACTTGAGGACAAACAAAAGTTTAAGTTGGGGGTGTTGATGAATCAGAGATTTTGACTCATTTAGGGCTTTGTTTATATACATTTAGTGTCCTCAAATGCTTAATTTGTGCCATAAACTGATGAAAAATCCTTGATTTTCAGGTACATGGATTTAGGAGCAAAGCAAGGACACTAACATGCGAAAAGGAACAAAACAAACTGAAGAATTGAAGAAAGGAAAGCCTGGTGATCGCCAAGAGCATTTGGCGAATCGCTGAAGGGCCAATTCCATCGCCTAATGTTCCAGTGTGCCAGCCCTAAGGGAAGAAACCAAATCGGCGACAAGATGGAGCAATCGACACTTTGCCGAGTAGTTTCTCGATGGAGTGATAGATCGCCTAAAGTTACAAAACCCAAGGATGTTGAATGACAGGGCGAAAAGGCGATTGATGGGATCAAAAGGCTGCTCACCGAATGGAGCAGCAAGCCTGACTTACTTTGCCGAATACCTATTCTTAGCACATTTGTAGCGACTATAAATATGTTTTTGAACATTTAGTTAGTATATTTGAGATTTTTAGTATCAATCTTATATTATGTTTTACTTCTTGAGATAGTTCTCTCTAGAGTTTTTCCTTAGCTTTGAAGGATTGAAGAAATTCAGTTTTGAGAAATTGATAGTGGGTCTTTGAGATTCATCAAATAGGAGCATTGTAAAGACGAAATCACTCTTACCCAGTTAATAGATAATCAATTTGGTAACTGTTTTTACCTTTTTATAATATCTAGCTGAAACCCCAATTTTTGGGGTGTGATAATGTGATTATGGGCTGATTTAGTTTATGGATATTGCTAATTGTTAGCTCAAATATTATTTAAAAGTGAGTTGAATCATTAATTGTTGTTTAATTTAAGAATTGTTGATGCAAATGCAGTTCTATGTTTGTGTTCTTAGCTCTCTTGAGAGGGATGTTTTAGAACTAAGGTTTTTGATTGGTGGTTTGTGGGTATTGGGTTGATCTAACTTTAGCTCGAGAGAGTAAATCCTAAACCTAATCCCACACATTCAGCTCGATAGAGTGAATGGATTAAGGTGTGGGCTGCTCTTAATTTCCATGCTTGTTGATGTTTGAAAGAAATCACTTGTTTCGGGGTAATTGTTCGAGAGAAAATTACCTCCCTTATAGTCTAGCCTACTCACTAATATCTAGCTATTTACTAATAGTTGCAATTACCCATATGCCTATATTTTCCTATAATCGATCACAACCCAAGAATCCGTCTCAATATTGTTAATTCCTAGTGTTTGTGACTGCTTTTAGTTGAACCTTAAAATTCATGTTTTCATGTTAGAACGTCAAGGCCTAAACCGCAAGGGTCAACAGGAAAAGACCCAAAAAGTGACCTAGGCAGTGACCCACGAGGGCAACCTACCTCCCGTAGGTCAACCCACGCCCCGTGGTGGGGGTCGTGGGTCAAGCCCCTCAAAATAGGCCACAGACCACTGACCAATGGTTTACCAGCATGGGACGTGGTCCCACCCACGGTCCGTGGGTCCATGGTCGTGGTTCGTGCCTGAAACTGCCAAATGGCAGTTAGACTTAGGGGTCTTTTGGGAATTTCCTCTTTAATTAATTACTAAGTGGTGTCATTTTAAGCCTATTTTAAACTCCTATATAAGTATTTTTCCCACCTAAACTAACCATCTAAGATCATAATTCCAAAATCCCCAAATCAAAACCAAATTGTCTCCAAAATCTTCTCTTTAGAACTCCAAAGAAGATGAAGAAGAAGATCAAGTTAGGGCTTGAGCAAGGAGGCTTTTCCACACGAATTTGTTGGATTTATTCACCCAAGGTATGGTAATCTTTGATTCACAGATAGCCTTCATCCATGGAGTCGTGAAACTCTCAATTTCTAAGTTAGAAATTCCCTAAAAGCTAGGGTTTTCACTCCCAGTCATGGATTCTCTCTAAAAATATTTGAAGGATTTAAGTATCATATATTATGATTGAATTAATGATTATTATTGTTATTTTAAATGAGAAAATCTCCCATGAATCCATGAAACCCCCATATCCCTAATTTATGACTTTGTGATGTGGGTGAATTGTAGCAAGATGAACACTATGAAATTGTACTTGTAGTAGTTTAGTTATTTGAATCATGTTATCATCTATGTCTAATGTAGTAATTCTATATAGGTTGGTTGAATGTGATCTTTAGTCATTGAATGACAAAACATGAGAATTAGCTATGTGTATGAGACTTGTGTGTATGCAATTAGATTGCTTTGAGAGTAAAGTGAATATACTATAATCTAATTGTTGTGTTGATTGGATGATTATATTCATGTACACACTTAGGTATGAATATCATATAATGTGAAAGGTTGGTCACGTGTAGTGATTCTATGGTTGGAAGACTAGTCTCACCTAATGAATCTATGAGCTTTAGTAGGAGTTATATGGATTGAGTGTCAAGACATTCTTCCGTAATTATCAAGTTAAGTCAAGACGTAACATGAACTCAATGGGAATTATTCTTAGCACCGAGTGGATAATGATATGAGATTGAAGCCCTCACGATAGTAGAGGCCAGCAGGTTTCTAGGAACAATCTCTTTGAATGGAAGCCCTCACGTTAGTAGAGGCTGCATTTTCTAGTAGGAATCCCTTTATACCAAAAACTATTAGCCCTCATAGATCATTAGCTAGTGGATCCACCTAAGCTAATAGTTTGGTTCTACATTAGAGAAGTAGTACAACCCCTTTTCGATGTAGGGTAGACACCGGATTCCATGATTAAGCTCTCATGGTCTATGCCGCTATGATAAAATGTATTAGAATTTGAGTTATGAACTATAGTTACTCAATAAGATTTCCTTAGTGTGGGTAGGATTATAGGATCTTATTCATAATTGCACAAGGATGCTTTGAGGGTATTTATGGTTTGTTTCCATTATGATATGATGATCAATATGATCAAATGCACAAGGATGCGTATTTGGTGAATGATACATGGGGGGTTTTCGAGCCAACGCCCAAGGTTCCAACTCGGAAAATTGGTGCCAAGGTAAAAGAAACCATGGTTAGAACTATAGTAACTATAATCAAGAGGGTAACTATGTCCAGGATGGTAACTACAATTGCGACAACAACTACAACAGGAAAAACTATGGCAACAGAAATGAGAGAGTTAGGCCTTATGTTCCACCTGCAAATCGGGAATCTGGCAATAGGGAAGCTGAGGGTAGTATGTCACGCATTGAGGATGTGATGTAGAAGATGATGAATATGTTTGATGTTACTGATGAGAATGTGAAAAGTTGCATAACGACTTGTCTAGAATTGGTCAAAAAGTTGATGCCCATGCAGTGTCGATCAAGCAATTTGAGCAACAGATGAATAAGTTGTTCACTACAGTCAACCCATGTCAGCCTAGCACACTTCCTAGCAACACCATCTAGAATCCGAAGAATGATGGGCCTTGTATGGAAGTCACTACTCGAGGAGGTAAACAGACAATTGATCCCCCTATGCTGTCTGAGGTTGAAGTTGTGGTAGAAAGAGATGATGATTTGTAATACCCCGGACACTAGTAAGATAAACTAGAGAGTTATAGAGCCTTACGAAGGAGTTTTAGAGGTTGATGTGAGGGATAAAAGTGTAAAATGACTTCCCGAACATAGAATGAGAGGTTTAGGGGTTAAATGTCAAGGTACGATTCCCCAAGGACCAACCAAAGGGGTCTTTGAGAAGGACCCCAAAGCAGCCCCTAAAACTGCCCAAAAAGGGGCCACTTACGGCTGGGACTCAATCCCCGTAGGGATACACGCCCTGTGGGAAGGGGTCGTGGGTCAAGGACCCATTTGAGGGGATGCAGACCAGCACCCACGAGTGTGCAGCATGCCCCGTAGACCCATCCACGCTCCGAGGTTCGTGGTCTCGTGGGTAGGGGCTGCTAGGTGTTTAATTGTTTTAAGTTGGGGGTTTGGGGAAGGTTCTAGAGTTAGTTAGTTATTAAGTAGGTGTCAGTTTGTTATTAATTAGGCCACATATATATACCTAAATGACCCTTTATTAGGTGGTTTCCAAATCATTATTTTAGATTCATTAAAGAACCCAAATTCTTTCAAGAAATTCTCTCTCTAGAAGTGAAGAAGAAGAGGAAGAAGAGAAGGAAGCAAGGGAAGATTTATTCCATTGATGTAAGCTTGGTGAGGGATTTGAATTAATGTATGACAACTTATTCATCTATGGGTTCTTTCACCCATAGTTCCCCACTAGATTTCTCCCAATTGTGAAGTCATAACCCAGTTCTAGCTAAGGTTTCTTCCTACATTGTGGGTAGTGTTTAAGTATGATTCCAATCCAATGGATAATAATGAATTATAAGTGATTTAGCATTGAATTATGATATTATGATGAATTTATGTGATTTGTATGGTTAACCCTAGTCTAATTGATGAATTTGATATTGTGTGGGATTATGCCATGAAAGGTGAAATTGAGGATTCATAGGTGATCTTCTAGAATTAATATCATGTGTAGTAATTGTTCAAGGTTAGGAACATATAGACATTAATTGAAGTAGATTGTAGTTTACATTGGGGATCTTGACTTGTAAAGCTTGAAGTTGAACCTTTATGATAAATTATCACTAGAATCTCCTAGTAATGAAGAATGCTATTAGAATACCTTAAAATCTAGGTATGAATGCTGATTGTAGAA
This sequence comes from Solanum tuberosum, assembly GCF_000226075.1. Taxonomy (NCBI): domain Eukaryota; kingdom Viridiplantae; phylum Streptophyta; class Magnoliopsida; order Solanales; family Solanaceae; genus Solanum; species Solanum tuberosum. The sequence goes on from NW_006238956.1 coordinate 513,591, forward strand.
GTAAAGCTTTTAGAGTAGGGCTTGTAGTCATGAAGGTTGATCACTAGGGCTTGAGAGTAAAGGTAATATGATTAACTATAGATGCTAAGGCTTTGAGAGTAAAATCTACATGTTAATAGAAGGCTAATGAATAGTATTATGATGAAAGATCTTTACATACCTAATTCACCTTAGGAATGATAGATGGTAGGAAGTGAAAGAATTACTCGAGTCATGATGATATCCATGTCTAATGTAGAATTCTAGACATGATATTAGGCATGAATATGAACCTAACATAAAAGGGTTCTCATATAGTAATGGTTCTTGGGTTGAAGGGCTTTTCTCACCTAATTGAACCTAAGGCTATAGAGCCTTCATACCTAGGTCGTGGATGGTGATAATTGCTCACATACGGTCTAAAGAGGTATTTTAGTGAATTAACATGGATTGGTTGTCAAGGATATCTTTTTATGAACTTGAGTCAAGGTAGAGAGTTAATAGTTATCTTGTCGGATTTAGGCATAGTAGCGAGTGGATATTGAAATTAGATGGAGGTTCCCACCTAGTTAAGTTTGGGCTTCCAAAATAGGAACTCTCACCTAGTGGAGTCCAGATTTCCCAAAGTATGTCTCATGAGATAGAAGCCTTCATGTAGTGGAGTTTTTGGTTTCTAATAGCAATCTCCGTATCCCATAACTACGTGCCCAGTAGGAAAGTTAACTAGTTGATCCAACTAAGCTAATAAAACTGATTCTACCTTAGGCAAGTGGACCAACCCTTGACGTTGTGGGTAACACCGCGAGAGACCATGTGATAGTTCATATGTTCTCATGTCAGTTAAGGATATATCCCAACTGCAAAAAGATTAGTAATGTACTAAGATTATGCTTAATGTAGCATCTCCTAGAGTTCAACCTTAGTGAACTAAGATTATGCTTTAAGTAATGTCTCCTAGAGTTCAAATCTAATGGACTAAGATTATGCTTAATAAAGTATATCCTAGAGTCCAACACAAATAATGAACTAAGATTACGCTTGAAGAAGCATCTCCTAGAGTTCAAGCTTGATGAACTAAGATGTAGTTAATGTAGTATATACTATGGTTCAAAATAATGAGGAACTAAGATAAGCTTAGTAAAGTACCTCCTAGTGTTCCAATGCTTATAAAAAGGGACTAGTCCCTAACTAAAGAACTTCAGTAGGATGACCTAAAGAATTGCTTAGTATGAATGGTATTATGGGATGCCATTAATTCATTTCAGAAGTATGACTTAAGGTTATTCAAGCAACTGTTCTTTTGTGTGATGTGTATTGAGATAGGATTGTGCTATAGTTTTATTCTTTGTTAGTATTGACTATAGGTGAGAGATTCCCTTGGTCAAGAGAGTGAAGCTAGTGAGATCCTAAGGTGATAAGTGTGATGGCATAATATTGTATGTAGTGTGAGTAGGATTATGGGGTCTTACTCATACTTTGCACAAGTATGACTTGAAGCTACTTATGAAAGCCTAAGACTTGACTAGGTATATAGACTATAATTAAGATGACCAAAAAGGGATACTTAGCTTGAATGATACTATGGGATGCTATTCATACATTGCACCAGTATGCTTTGAGGTTACTTGAGAGTGGTCTTATTATGAGGTGAAGGACTAAGAGTTGAATAATGCTTATATCATGCTTATGTTGGAGACTTTGCTTATTATTATTATGATATTTTCTCTTATGTTTATAATTAATGTTTCATGAAGTATTTCATATGATTTTGGATTATGTCTTATATTGACAAACCCTTTTCTTATGCTCTTATGATTATGCTAGCTAACATATTTAGTACATTTTGTACTAACGCATAATTTGCCTACATTCTAATCAAATGTTGGGTTCAGATACTTGAGTTCTATTCTTGGAGATGGGTTTCTAAGGAGCAAAAGAGTTGAAGATTTTGGTGAGTCCTCATAGCTTCGAGGACAAAACCCACTAGTTCCTTTATGTCTTTTATTTTCATGCTGAGACCTGTATGGGCTGTGTCCCAAAGGTTTTTAATCCAAGTTGATTTTATATAGTTTGAGACCAAAGTGAATAAAGACTTCTGCTTACATTTTTATAAAGACTTTGATTTTATGGATAAAGTTTTAAAATTTCCATGCTTTTCTATTATATTATGTTATGATATGCTAAGGGTTTGTATGAGACCCCTTCGGGGTCAAGTACGCCATGTTATATCTAGGGTGTACCCTTGGGTCGTGACATGATGAGATTGAGGTTACTGGAGAGTCTAAAAATGCTACAATGTAGGAAGTAGAGATAACCCAAAAAGTTTTTCCCATGTCTAAACTTCGACCTCCATTTCCACAGAGATTGGTGAAGAAGACCGAAGAAGGAAAATACCGCAAGTCCGTAAGTATGTTGAAACAACTTTCCATCAATGTGCCGTTGATAGAAGCTTTGGAGCAAATACCTGGGTATGCAAAGTTTATGAGGATTTGGTGACCAAAAAGAGGGAAGTTAGCTTTGAGAATGATGAGCGGTTGCAACATTTCAGTGTTGTTGCTACTAGGTCACTTGTGCAGAAGAAAGAGGATCCTGGTGCTTTCACTATTCCCTGTACCATTGGGTTGTTGCATTTTGCGAAGATGTCGTGTGATTTGGGTGCTAGCATTAATCTGATGCCATTGTATATCTACAAGAAGTTGGGTTTAGGGGCTCCAAAACCTACTGCGATACGACTACTCATGGCGGATAGAACTTTGAAGAAGCCCATTGGTGTTCTCCAAGATGTCTTTGTAAAAGTAGAGTTGTTTATTTTTCCAGTAGATATTTTGATACTTGATTATGAGGAAAGATAAAGTTCCGATTGAATAATGAAAATGTAAATTTCAATATATGTATGTCTATGAAGTAGGAAACCGATCTTAAGTTAGTATCAATGGTATATCATATTGTGGAGCGAGGTTCTGATATGTCTATTTAAGAGAGGTATGGTGTTGATGCACTGGCAGCGTAAGGATGATTTTGAGGGTGATGTTATTATAGATTATGATGAATTAGTTGCCGAACTTGATAGGTTCGAATTTTATTCCAAACCAAAGAAATTTGAGCTAGATATGAAGAATCGTGACTCTTCGCCCGCAAAACCGTATGTGGATGAAACTCCGAAATTGGAGTTCAAGGCTCTACCAGCACACTTGAGGTATGTATTCTTGGGAAGAGATGACACTTTACCCGTCATCATTGCGGCCGATTTGAGTGAGGTACAAGTTGAGGCATTGGTTTATGTGTTGAAGAGGTTCAAGCGGGCTATTGGATTGACTATTGCAGACATTATTGTGATTCCTCCTGGCATTTGTTCTCATAAAATTCAACTCATGCCGAACAGCAAGCCTTGTATCGAGCACCAAATGAGACTAAATTCGCCTATGCAAGAGATAGTGAAAAAGGAAATCATCAAATGGTTGGATTTAGTAGTCATATACCCCATCACAGGTAGTAGTTGGGTCTGTCCTATTCAGTGTGTTCCTAAGAAAGGTCGAATTACTGTGGTTCCTAATGCAAAACCGGAGCTTATTACGATACGGCCAGTGACTGGATGGAGAGTATGCATGGACTACCACAAATTGAATGCTTGGACAGAAAATGATAACTTCCCTATGCTGTTCATTGATCAAATGCTGGATCACCTTGCTCGTAAGGGTTGGTATTGCTTTCTTGATGGGTATTCGGGCTATAATCAGATCTCCATTGCTCTAGAAGACAAAGAGAACATCACCTTCACATGTCCGTATGGGACTTTCGCCTTCAAAAGGATGTCATTTGGGTTGTGTAATGCTCCAGTGACCTTCCAGCGTTGCATGATGTCGATAAGTTTAGACATGGTGGAGGATACTATTGATATATTTATGGATGATTTCTATGTGGTAGGTGACTCGTTTGATGGTTGCTTGATGCATCTGCCCGTGGTACTAAAAACTTGTGCAGAGTGCAATCTTGTGCTCAATTGTGAAAAGTGCCACTTAATGGTGAAAGAGGGGATAGTTCTGGGTCATCGGATTTCTGAGAAGGGTATTGAGGTTGATAGAGCTAAAATTGAGGTAAAACAAAATCTTCCACCACCTATCTCTATTAAAGGTGTTAGAAGTTTTCTTGGGCATGCAGGTTTTTATCGGATGTTTATCAAAGATTATTTTATAATTGCACACCCATTGTGTAAAATGCTCAAAATGGAGTGTAAGTTTGATTTTGATGATGCTTGTTTTAGAGCATTTGGAGAGTTGAAAGCAAGGCTAGTTTCCGCACCTATCAATATTTCACCGGATTGGGGGCAACTGCTTGAAGTGATATGTGAAGCTAGTTTGGTGGCGCTTGGTGTGGTATTGGGACAGAGGCGAGAGAGGATTCTTCATCTGATTTACTATGCCAGCAAAGCTCTAAATGTGGCTCAAAAGAACTATACAGTGATTGAAAAGGAACTCCTTGCTCTGGTTTTCACATTCGAGAAATTTTGATCCTACTTGCTTGGTACTAAGGTCATAGTGCATACTGACCATTCTACATTGAGATATCTGATGGCTAAAAAGGATACAAAACCGAGGTTGATTAGATTGGTATTGTCGCTGCAGGAGTTCAATTTTGAGGTGAAAGATAGAAAGGGGGCAGAAAATCAAGTTGCCGATCATTTGTCCAAATTAGAGGAAGAAGCTATGGTTAAGCTAGGAGATGGGGCTGAAATTAATGATGCATTCCCAGACAAACAACTACTGGTTGCTTCTTATGATCTTATTCCTTTGTTCGTAGATTTTGCTAACTACTTAGCAAGTGATTTGGTGCCATTGGATTTATTATTCCACCAAAGGAAAAAGTTTATGCATGATGTGAAGAAGTTCTTTTGGGATGAGGCTTGTTTCGTATTTGTGCTGATGGGATTATTCGTCGCCCTATGCCCGAGGTTGAGATTATGAGTATACTAGAGGCGTGTCATTCATCTCCTGTTGGTGGGAATCATATTGGTAATCGGACTGTGCATACAATCATGCAGTGTGGGTATTACCGGCCTACCATCCACCAAGATGGTCATGATATTGCTAAGTCTTGTGATCGTTGCCAAAGAGAAGGAGGAATTTCAAAGAGGCGAGAGCTACCTATGAATCAAATATTAGTGATTGAGTTGTTTGATGTTTGAGGCCTTGACTTCATGGTTCCATTTGTGAGTTCACGTGGGATGAAGTATATTCTTGTTGCGATTGATTAAGTGTTGAAATGGGTGGAAGCAATTGCGCTTTCAAACAATGAGGTTAGAGTATCACCACCTTCCTGAAAAAGAGTATCTTCTCCAGAATTGCTATACCTAGGGCGATTATCAGTGATGAAGGTTCCCACTACTGTAATAAGTTTTTTCAAGGCGTTACTAGAGAAATATGAAGTTCATCACAACGTAGCGACTCCTTACCATCCGTAGTTTAATGGGCAGGTTGAAGTGTCAAATAGATAGATAAAGCAAATCCTTGCAAAGACTATGAACACCGACATAACGGATTGGTCAAGAAGGCTTGATGATGCTCTATGGGCCTATCGCACCGCATTCAAGATTCCCATAGGTATGTCCCCATATCAACTTGTATTTGGGAAGTCATGCCTTTTACCGGTAGAGCTAGAGTATAAAGCCATGTGGGCGCTAAAGAATTTGAATTTGGATTGGGGCGTCGCATCGACCCAAAGAGTGAATGACATGAATCAGCTTGATGAGTTTATCCTAGAAGCCTATAAAATATTCAGCCTTGTACAAGGAGAAGATGAAGATGTTTCATGACTAAAAGATTGAAAAGCGTGAAATTCTTGTGGGTGATCTGGTGCTTTTATTCAACTCAAGGCTGCGATTGTTTCCTGGCAAGCTCAAGTAGAAGTGAACTGGACCTTTCCGAGTCACTAAAGTATTCCTACATGGAGCGGTCGAGCTGGAGAACAAGGAGGGAAGAAGGTTCAAAGTGAACGGGAAATGAATCAAGGTGTACATGGGCAAATCGGAGAGTATGCAAGAAGTGATTTCGGCCTATTATCTTGATGATGTCTGAGTAATCAAGGTGTCTGCGTCGTCCCGCGATGTTAAATCAAGTGCTGCTTGGGAGGCAACCCAAGATGTACCATCTAGCCAACTATAGATTTTTCTTTTCGATCTAGGAGTTTCTTCTTTTCTTTTAATTTTTGATTCTTTAGATAGTTGCTTTATTTTTGTATTAGTGTTGGCTAGATATAGAATAGGGTCCGTGTCTAAAATGTTTCTAGAAAATGTAAAAAGACATTCCTAATGGTTGCTACGGGTGCAGGGACGAAAGGCAAAATCTGCAGAAAAATAGTTGTGCGTTGGTTACCGACCCATCGACGATCCGTTGGTCCATCCACGGACCATGAATGGCGTCCATAGACCCCAGTTAAGTGTTATGAATTTTCTAAGTTAGGGTCCAAAGTTAGGGTTTTGTCGATCGGACCAGGACCTCTTATAAATTATAAAACCCCTTAATTTTAAACTTTCCCCACTTCCATATTTCCCTTCAAACTGTTCCTTCCCTTCCATATACCCACTATATTCATTTCATATCCCCAATATCACTCTCCTAATCACCCCACAGATCCCATAGCTCCCCTTTCTCTCTCAAAAACATAGTCCACCACTTTTATCTCCCCGTACAACAATTTCTCGATCCGAGTTTGGTGTCCAAGTTGGTCTAGGTGTCTTTGGAATCAATCACACTCACCATTGTTGTGTACTCGTAAGGTACGATGATTTCTCCCGAACTTTGAAATTTTTCATAGTTTCCATTTAAAATCACAATAATGAACTTGACCGTGTGTTCTAAATTTCACGTTGATATGTTAAATTATATGCTAGAAACACCCTTTGTATGATGGTATGTGAGTGTGTAATTAATTAAAACCGCATAATTCAAGTTAATGGGCCGAATTGGAAGTTTTAACTTAGGGCTCATAGGTTTCGATTTGATAATCTGTAAAATTTTGTGAAATTGGAATTCTAAGGATAATTAACAACCAAATTACATGTTGAAGTGAGTTGTTTGTAATTGTTGAACGAAATGTAAAAAAGTTGAACATTTAAAACCTAGCACAACATTGACCCAGGAGACCACATCTACTGATCGTTGGTCGAGTCCGTAGGCCAGTAGCACACAGAGTTTTTACTAAATGTTGAAACACAGTGTGGATTACGGTCTGTGGTTCCATCGACGAACCGTTCTACACATCCGTGGTTTCCATATCAGAGACCCAATTTTGGGTACATTGACCTATGGAGGGGACCCACTGACTGTTGTTCCATTAACGGACCGTCGTTCCATCGATGGACCATCGGTACTCACCATGGGTCGACAATTCAGCTACTTTCCAAGAAATTTTTTATTTTTTGTTTTTGTCCGACACTTATTCTAAAATTATTCCATGAGTATTACTGCACTATTATGGTACTAACTAAGCTTCCACAGGTACCATGGCCTCGAAGCAAGCTCTAACCTACGCCGCCAAGGGTAAATCAAAATCCGTTGTTCCTTCTTTCAAGATGGTCGATGAGGATACGGATGGGGATTACGTTCCACCTCCCACCAGGACCTCCCCCACTACTCCACGCACTATGCAGAATCGAGCTCGACAGGTGAACTCCGACGTGGTCACTACCCCCAGTCTAATGAGGAGGCCACACCAATCAGATCAGAGGACAGCTCAGAGTCCCCATCCGGCTTTGGCTCCATCTCACCGACAACAGTGCCTCTTTGTACGACTCTGATAGTACAGAAGATACCCTAGTACCCCCGTTTCTAAGCCTCCAGCGGTTGCTACAAAGGCAAATATATGGTGTGTGGAGGGCCAGTAATAGATTTACACGGATACTCGCACGCTGAATGAGCACGATAAGATGGCCAGATTAGTCACAGAGGAGCACCGGGTTCTCACAGGCAGCCTCCACACCGCTCCAGTTATCTACAATTTTTTTTGAAAGCACATGTGTGAGTGGATGGCACGGAGCCTAGGGTCCTATAGCAAGGAGATAGTCGAAGTGTTTTATGCTTCCTATGCTGCCATGGTGAGAAACTCCATTAGCAAACGGGCTAAGCCCGCAGCTCAGTCTCAACTACAGGCCACACTTGTACGGGGTTACACTGTTGACATCTCCGAGACAACTCTTCATAGATCATCTATGGCCCGGACTACACTCTGCCCATCAATATAATAGAGTTCGACTATCGGATGGGCATTATTCAGAACGGAGCATTTCATAGGAATGCCAAGAAAAAGGAGTCCCTTGTGAGATGGCTGGTCATACATATAACTACGGACAAAAAGCACGCCGAGTGGGTCCAGACTCCGAGCTTGGTTATCAAGAAGGCATCCCTGAGTTTTGCTGCTAAATTTTTCTAGATCCTGGTGCGAAACCGTGTATCCCTTACTCAGGTAGACAATATGGTCACATGGGATTGAGAAGTGATGGCTGATGCTATGGTAGTAGGGTTCGAGATTGAAATTACCCGCATACTGATTGCGGAGATTCGTGAGAAGGCCTTGAAGGCCACCACCACCTTGCTCTTCTCGTACCTCATCTTCTAGCTATACAGGGATGCATCCATACGAGTATGGCATTGTGACCGGTTGCTTCAGGAAACCAAGACTCTTGATATCGACCTTATTCGGGAATAGGCCAATTTAGCTGTACCTCGCAGTGTGCCACAGGTTGAGGTGCCACCATTGGGATATGACCGTGTAGCAGATGTGGAGTAGATGTCAATCACTATAGCAGATTCCCAGGCTCTTCCATCTCTGCCTGACAGTCAGGCCCTTAGTTCATCCAAAGCCACCCACTTTTCAGGTTCCACCGCCATCCCTCTAGCCTGAGTCCAGAAGTTAGAGACGCAGATGGATACCTTGCTTCAGTATATAAAGCCATGGATGCAATGGTCCATATCAAAGTCCAAAGTGAGGATGAAGTGGATGATGGAGCAGAAGGCTCAGGCTGTTCATCAGCGCCTGGATGCCTTTGAGTTGCGCGTGTTGGTGAGGCCAGCCCCGACCGTTGATGTGTCCACCTTCCGATAGGAGTTGGCTAGACTTTATGCTGATATTGATACACTCCTAGCCCCAGAGATTGAGCCAGAGTCTACCCCTACGACACCCTGTTGACGAGGTGGTGATAACTGCCCTATTCGGTGATGATATGCCGCCACCAGATTCTTTACGTTCTACTAGGAAGAACCTCCACTCAGGTCGTACTTCTAATGATGCTCAAGCCTAGAGATTAAGAAAGAAGGAGTGCTAGCAGTTGGAGGAGGCCACGAGGGCATCGTTACTAAAGGAGGAGATAAGACAATAGCAGGCCAGGGAGGTAGGTGTTGGCCCATTCACTAGAGTGAGCACTACTGAGCGTGCTGAGAGTTGATGTGAGTCCTACTGAGAGTGCTGGGCTAGTAGATGGAAGCTCTACTGATGGTTTTTTGAGTGTTGATCCATCAGATTCTGGAAATCAGACCCACCTACTTTTTGAGTGGTCTTCGTTGCATAAGCGCCACAGGTTTGCTTCACCCGATCTTTACTTTTTATTTTTTGTGCCTTGGGGACAATTGTACTTTATTTTGTTTGGGGTGGGGTAAATGGATTGTGAGTGATATGGTGAAGTCTGAGTAACCCAACTCATAATCCTCTCTTGGGGTTTTCTTGCCTGTGTTCTTTCCCCCCAAGACACTTTTTAATTTCAGTTGAACCGACATGTTTAGGAATGTATGTGCAGGATCAAGTAGAAAAAATAAATCATGATGGTATAAACAACATGAAAAAAAATGATCCCTGTCCAAAAATGATGAAATGTGTTAGATCTTTAGGCTTTATAAGTCGAATGTGCTAGATCTCAATGTGACATGATAGGAACCAATTTGACCTCATGACTTAAGCTAAAACTTGAACTTGGTAATCGAATAATATGATAATGAAACAATGTACCAAGTGTGTGTGAGGAAATCTTGAATGTTCATACAGTGTGTGCCAATCTAGAACTTGCCCCATTGGTCCTGCTAAGATAATCTAGTCTATAAGTTGGGAAGTGATCATATGCCTTTGTTCAAATTAGTCCACTTAGCCTAAAATGATCCAACCAAATGAAATCAATGTTCCATTTGATCCAAATGTTTGAGCCTAAGATAGACCACTTCTTCAATTCACCTAATTCACCTTCCCTAAAATAATTGTTTTGGCCCCGGTCACTCCTTAGACATGTGCACCTTGACTTAGGCCAAAAACCTAAGTTGATAATAGCTAATTCACAAGTTACCTTGATCTTGGCCCTGGTCCGACATTGGATATTGTGCACCTTAACTCATGCTAAACACATAAGTTGAGGGTGGCTATGAAAAAGGAAACTGAAAGAAAAAAGGTATGAAAAAGGTTGCTTGTTGAAGAAAGAAACATAAAAGAAAAATATGTGACTCTGTGCAAAAGAAAAAAAGATCATAAACAAAAGTGCTGAAAGAAATGAAGAAAAATAAAGTGAAAGAAAAAGAGGAAAGTAAAAAAACAAGAGCCACAAATTCAAAAGTCACATCTTTGTTGAAAAGAGTCAAGGGAAAGAAAGTAAAATGAAAGGATGTCATAAATAGGTTGAGAAAAGAGGAAAAAATCCAATGTAATGTCAGGGAGGGAAGAAAGTCACTAAAGAGTACTCAAATGTACTACACCTGACCCGGAGCCTACGTTACAAGCTTAGAAAGTCCTATAGTGATCCTAGCAACTAGTTTGGAGAGTCTAAGCAGTGAAAATAAGGGAAAGCCTATGGTATTGAGCAGTAACTGTACTTGAATTCACTTTTGAGCGTGAGTATTGAAAAAATCCTAAAACTTGAAAGTCATATCTTTTGTGAGTGAAAAATGTTTTCTTTTGAAGTGAGGGTACTAATTACATTGTTGGAAAATTGATACCTTGGTGATTGTGAATGGTGTATGTTGTGGTGTCTATTTGTCGATCTATGTTATGTTTTGATCCGTATGAGTTGGTTTGTTGAGTCTAACAGAAAAGACTTGCATTGAGAAAATAGAATGGATTGAAATGGCCATGTGATTCCTTGAGTTTGTATGTCTTCTTGTACAGAAGTGTTGTTCAGAGTTCTAGTGCGTCGCTTGAGGAAAAACAACATGTATAAGTTGAGGGTGTTGATATACCGTGAGTTTACGGTATTTGTGATGCATTTCACTTAAGAGTTGTGTGTGTCTAGGGATATATTGTATTAGAATTAATGCCTTTCGTATCGTGTTTGCAGGAAATAAGCTTGGGACGCAGTTGATGGAGATGCAATTGAAATTCTGCAGAAGTAGCCACCCACGGCATGATCCATGGACCGTAGGTCCTGTGACGGTCCGTCGTTGGGCAGATGTGGATGGATCATCAGGGAGTTCTAACCATGTGTTGAACTACGAAGCGACTGACGGACCGTAAGTCAACTCACGGGCCGTCCTACACATCCGTCGATAAGTTCAGAGACTTAAAGTACCAGTACCTGATTAAAAGTTCTAAGTGTGGAGCCATGGACTGTGGGTCAACCCACAGTCCGTCCTGCACGTCCGTTGTTGATGATCAGATAATGAAGGCTCCAGTACTTGCTGAAAATGTTGCTAAGTGTTGACCAACAGAGGGTGACCTATGGACCTAGGTCAACCCACGGTCCGTAGGTCGTGTCGTCAATAGAAACCGCGTCCAGACGGCTTCTTTCCTTATTTTGTTTCCTTTTTTTAGGATATGTTTTTCCATAAATTGGTTATGTAAACCTCATTTTTGGGGGTTATACATTATTGTTTTACTTTTATTTCTTGGTTTTTGTGGAATTAACTTGCAAACTTTGGTAATTTGATTTCTGGATTTCGGTTTATAAGATTTTCTCTTTGAAATTCAATTGGAGATTTCGCGTTTTTTCTACTCTAATCGTAAGTTCATGAATTCTTAAACATGAATTGTGTTCTTTCAAGCATGAGTAGCTAAATCCACAACTAGGGTTCTGGGATCCATGAGTAATGAACAACGTATGAATAATAATTAAGTAATTCTTGAATAGTGTTTATGCATGTATTGGTAATTCTTTCACTTAGAAGTCTTTTTAATGGGTGCACGCGTTAGAACTTGCCTTGTTGCTACTTGCCGGACAAAGGAGGTAGTTAATGAGAAAAGAATTATCAACGGAGACTTAGTGGATGCTATCTAATAGTCTAATGTGAATTGGTGCGAGGGTGAAAACTAAGCCATATATTGATATGATGTATAATCTGAGGTAAAGGTAAAAGGGTTAGTAAAGTATACACTCGTAGCAAGACCAAGGTGTGTAGTGAACTTCCCTATTTGGAGGACCAATCACTTAGGAATACCTAGCTCACCAACTTTGCATGTAAAACACTAGGAAATGATTACTATTATAGAATTACCGCGTTAAGAGTTTATGTGGAACACATTTACCCTAGTTTCTCTCTAATATTGATAACTCGAAGTTTGAATCTTGCTCACTTGTTACTTAAACAACAATCAGTTATTTGTTTACAAATCCCCCTCCCCCCCCTTTAATTACTTGTTTCGTAAATAGTTTGGCTAAACGGATATTACAGTGAGTTAAGTTTAATTCTGAACCATATTCCCCGTAGTATCGACCCCAACTACAAGTTATGTTCTTTATTTGATGACGACTGCTTATACCTCTTTAGGGATGTATAATTTGATCGTATCAAATTTTCTCATGAAGTCTATAGGCAACTCATACTAAATTTACCCATGTGAGACATTTCTTTCAAAACTTAAGCTTTTTTGTGAACATACATAAAGAAGTAAATCATGGAAACATATAAGACACATGACTCGAAAAAAAGAAGATCAAACCATTAGGAACTCATTACCTCAAGCTAGACTAGGAGTAGAAGGAAAATGATAAGGATATCGGGTCATCATATCGTCCTTGGCCTCCCAAGTAGCACCCTCAACTAATTGATTCCTCCACAACACTTTCACGGAAGCTACTTCTTTATTTCTCAACTTCTAGACCTGTCGGTCTAAAATCTCAACCGAAACGTTTTCGTTGGAAAGATTCTCTTGAACTCCCAAACCTTCTAAGGGAACTATAGATGTCAAATCTCCAACACATTTCTTCAACATAGAGACATGGAAAATGGTATGCACCGATGCAAACTCATTAGGTAAATCTAGTTCATAGGCAACCTCACCAACAAGTCTTAAAATATGATATGGGCCTACATATCGCAGACTAAGCTTACCTTTATGACCAAACCTCATTACACCCTTCATGGGATAAATTTTCAAGTAAACTCAATCATGAACATCAAACTTTATATCCCTTCTTCTCATATCGACATAAAACTTTTGCCGACTTTGACCCGTTTCCAACCTTTCTCTTACAAGTTGAACTTTCTCTATGGCCTCATGTACCAACTCAGAACTTATTTGGGCAACTTCACCCACCTCAAAACAACCTATAGGAGATCTACACCTCCTACCATATAGTGCCTCAAATGGAGCCATATCAATACTCGAGTGATAACTCTTGTTATAAGCAAACTCAATCAATGACAGATGGTAATACCAATTACCCTTGAAATGAATCACACAAGCCCTTAACATATCTTCTAAAGTTTGGATAGTACGCTCCGCTTGTCCATCAGTTTGGGGATGAAAGGTCGTACTAAGCTTAACACGAGTACCAAGACTCTTCTGGAATGACTTCCAAAACTGAGAGGTGAATTGGGTACCACGATCAAAATAATGGACAAAGGCACTCCATGTAACTTTCCACTTCTCTTATGTACAACTTAACGTAATTTGAATAGGAAACCTTGACGGGAATGAAATGAGCCGATTTATTTATTCGATCTACAATAACCCAAATAGAGTCATGTTGCCGCTGGGTACGAGCAAACCTACCATGAAGTTCATATTTAAGTTTTCCCACTTCCAAGTAGGAATGCTAATATCTTGGGACAAACCTCCCATTTTCTGATGCTCAATTTTCACTTGTTGACAATGAAGACAGTTAGTCACAAATTCTACAATATACTTCTTCATACCATTCCACCAATAGACTTTCTGTAAATCACAGTAAATATTGGTGGCTCCCGGGTGAATGGAATACCGCGAACTATGGGCTTTTGACAAGATATGTTCCCTCAAGTGATCAACATTAAGAATACATAAACGACCTTGATATTTAATGACAGCATCTCCCCATAGGGAGAAAGCCTCAACGAATTTCATAAGTACCATTTCTTTCAATTTTACAAAAATTGGATCAAGACCTTACTTGGCTTTCACATCCGCCACAAAAGACGATACGGAACCATTGTGAACCATAAGACCACCTTTGGTGGAGTCCACTAACTGAACACCTAGTTAATTTACGTTTCAAGTACACCTCATCTGATTCTAGGTGTAAACGATTGGTAATTAGTATAAAACCCAACGATGAGTTGGGGTCAAACCCATAGGGAGATGTACGTGTTTAAATTCGGTTATGAAGTTATAAAAGTCGTCTATTCGGTTATAGCAATATACATTATCGGAAAAAAGTAAATAAATCTAAGGTTGTGACAACGAATGTCAAATGGGGGGTTTTGGATTGTTAACTAACAGCTTCAACACAAGCTAAACAAAGGAAATAATAATATAAAGAGGAATTCTCGTGATGTGATCGATTATAGGTCAATTTCCATATATGGGTAATTGAAATTACTAACAAATATCCAAATATCGATGGGTAGACTAGGCTATAAGTACAATATATTTCTCTCTAACAACTACCCCGATTCAAGTAATTTCTTTCGAATATCAACAAGTTTCGCAAATAAGAACAGCCCACACGTTAATTCATCCACTCTCTCGAGCTAGATGGGTAGAATCGGATTTAGGATTTACTCTTTTGAGCTAAACCCATATTAACCCAATAACTACAATAATTAATTGAAAGTTTTGGTTCTAAAACTTCTCTCTCAATCAAGCCCATAACTCTACACTAGAATAACATTCACACTTACAATTCTTAGATAAAAACGCAGTTAATAATCAAACCCACTTCAATTAAGCATTAAAATCAATAAATAACAATACCCATATAAAAATTCAACCGATAATCACATGATCACACCCTAAGAATTGGGGTTTTAGCTAAGCATCATAAAAAGGTAAAAACAGTTACCAACAAGATTAGCCATCAGCTGGGCTAGAGTCTGCAAGCCTTTACAATGCTCCAAAGTGATTAAATTAAATGACCCACTTACAAATACTCAAAGTTTTCAATAATAACTCAAAAACTAGAAGAAAACTCTAAAACTTGAACTAGGGGATCAAAAACTAATAGGGAACTTCGGAACTCCACAAAATTCCTTTCAAAATCTAATTTATAGTTGCCTATATTTTAGCCTGAAGGTCCACTCGGCGGTATAAGTCGTGCATCGCTGAGTGGTTCGGCGAACTACCCTTTGCTCCCTTTCATTGCCATTTTGCATTCTTCCTGACCACCTCATTCCCTGTAACTTTGGGCGATCAAAGATTTTATTACAGAGTTGATCGGCGATGCGCAGAATGCCCATTTTTTCCTCCACATTAGTTCTTCAACAGGACTTGCACACTGGAACTTTGGGCGAGCTAAAGACCACTCGGCAACTCGCCGAGTGGTCTTGGCGATCACCAGGATCTATTTTCTTCACTTCCTCAACTTGTTAGTTCCTTTTGTCCGGTAGTGTCCTTACATTGCTCCTTAGCCTGTAATGCTGCAAACCCACACTTTAACATCAATTTAGAGCAAAAATTAGGGATTTGAGGACACTTATGTTATCAAAACAAAGCCTATCTTAGTCGAAATCTCTAACTCATCAACACCCCCAACTTAAACTTTTGCTTGTCCTCAAGTAAAATTCTAGACAATTAGTTCAACAAGGATGTCTACGAATAGTGCTGCATAAGATGCAACATAAATGTATACACAAGGTTCAAACTACTCATACAATGATCAATTGTGCACTAAAAGTTTCAAATTGTGACTCACCATACTCAAGCTCACAATGCTTGCTTCAAATTCAATTTCAAGCTCAAGAAAGGTATTCAAATGCCCTCACAATAAAGATGATTCCATATTCACATGAAATTTCTCAACAATTCAATGTTCTGGAATCACATGCAGCTCTCACACTTATAAAGATGAACAAATGCATGATTTCATCCATAGGTTTGCCCTTATTTTCCAATCAACATTCACTTCAGCTTACTAAAATCACAAAGGTCTTGTTAAGGCTGGTAACGGGATTGAGAGTCAAGGTATGGTCCTTTAGGCTTTAGTGGCTTCTACCTTTATGAAGTGTGGCCTGAAAATAATTTTCTCCTTCTCTTCTTCATTCAAACATGATCATAATCTACCTCATTATTCAACTAAACATTATTCACCGGATACCCCATTTCTTTTGTCATTTACATAACTTTATTTCCTAACTTTTCCTCTTTTTCAGTAGTCTTCTTTCCTTTCTTCTTTTTTTTTTTTTTTTTCCACAGAGGGTTTCCATGTTTTTCAAAGCAATCTATATGGAAGGGGAGTTTTTCACACTTCTTGACTTCCCTTGTTTTTCAGCACACCCCCAACTTAGGGTTTTGGCCTAAGTTGTCTTTTAACACAAACCAAAACTTTAGGAAGGTTATAGGTGATGGGATAAAGAGGTCCAAGTTTTTCATGTTTCTTCAAAGAAAAGGGTAGGCTAAAACCAAGCAGGGTTCACACTTCTCATAATGTTGGCTACAAAGAGGTATGTTGTCAAATAGGCTAACTCTTCAAATTTTTTGCCTAAGATTATTTCAATTGTTTACTTTACTCAATCAATCGGACCATTGAGGAAAATTCTAGGTGTCATCACACACACTTTCCCAAACAACCACACCACACAAGGCATTGATACCATTATCAAACAAGACTCCACACTTTCTAGCTAGCGTGCAATGTTCATCACAAGAGACTTCATCAACGTAACAATCGGCTAGTCACAACAAGATGCTCAAAGTTCACATATTGCCTATGTAACTTTGTTTGCCTCATCATAGCCGCACATCCATTTTGTTCAATTTAGAGCACTATTCAAGACATCAGTATTGATTACAACCGACACTCAAATTTGCACAAGAACAACCATAATCACACAAAAAAGAGGTGGCAAAAATTTAAAATTTGGGTCAAAACAATTTTCTATTAAAATTTGGGTCAGAACCATTTTCTATCAAAACAATGGGCCGAAGCATTTTTCAACAAAGATATAAATATAACTTAATAGGTTTAATATTCACAAAACACACAATCGAAATAAAATATAAACAACCCAAAAAAATAGGTAGGTACGAAAATACCTCCCCTCCCCCGGAAGAATATGCAGTTGTCCTCAAATGCAACTAAATACAAAAATATTCTAAAGAGTAACAAAGAGGGAGGGGAAAGGTAGTCCTACAAAGCTAAGCCTGGGTGAAGTCTGCATCAGAGCCGCTCCGTCTGTCAGGGAATGAGTGTCTAGTATCACATCATCCTTGGCTCAACTAAAGCCCACCAATCGAGGTATCCTGAAGCGATGCCTGTTGAGCAGTCTCAAACATGGCACCTTCCAGGTCAATCAAATTATCAAGCACCGCCTCCTCATTGTGACCAAGCTGCTCCTCATTTGTCTCAGCCTCGAACTGAACAACAACATCATCAGATTTAGTCTCATATTTGGTAGTAGTCAGAGGCATATCAGAACAAGATGGATCATCAACACTCGGCATGTTAGGAATCTCCACCATCCCAAAAAACATAGACATGTCAGTGGACTACAACAAGTCCACATCCTTCCTCAACCCATTAAAATCACCCTTCAAGGAGGTCACCACATCCGTAGTGCCTCGATTCTACTCACAAGTTGCGTCTTTAACAGTGAGGGCATCTAGTTCCAACTTTTGATCCCTTATCTCAGCCCTAAGTGGGGCCAAGGCAATAACTATAGCCTGCTCTATCATCTCAGGCATATCAACCTCAACCCGGGAGGCATGCACATTGGCTGAGCGAGCCACATGACCCATCTTGTACATCATGGCCTGGGTGATAGGGGTCGGGAAGTAGAAACAGAAGCATCATGTCTATTAGAAGGGGCTGTAGAAGGAGTACCAACAGTATTGGGAGGAGTGGAGCTAGAATTAGAAGGTGGTGTAGCAGGAGTACCAACAGTATTGGGAGGACTGGAGGTAGAAGTACCTGAAGTCCCAGCGGCTAGAGTAGGCAAGACGACCTCTGAAGGTATCATGTCAATGTCAATCTTCAAGGATATATCAACCGGGGCTTCTCTCTTCCTGTCAGCCTCATTGCGCTGGTGTTCGGCCTCAATACGCCGGATGTCACTAGAGGAGGAGGGTGTCACCTCTACATCTATTTTCTCATCTGGAGGATCACTGACCCATCTTCACAGCTCCATGATCAACACTGGGAATTGAAACAAGGTTTGTGTTTGCTTGGCCCTCATTGCTATCTCCTGCTCAATCAATAGCCTAGATTCAACTTCTAGCGAGAGATAATAGACCCTAAACATGCTGCCTTCGGGTTTCTGAGGGTCGATTCATTTTGGAATGCATAGTGCTATTGATGAACCTGAACCAATACCGAGCTACCATATTAAGATCATTCTTTTCAATGTGCGCACCTGTCTCTATTCACCTCGGGGTGGCATCAGAGATAAGGGGTGTCAACCAACCTTTTAGGTCTTCTATGGTCTTTTTTTGGATCAAATCGATGTATTGGTGCATGAAATCATAAGTGCACCCCAGAACCACATTGATGTCAGAACTGACGCACTTCACCCTCTTGCTTCGAACTATAACAAAATTTACTTGCTTGAAGGGACTGGCTTCTTCCCCTTGGGTACTATCTCACCATAGGCTGCATAGAACTCCTGCACCTGATTGGGAATGTAAGGACCCCAGGGCTTTGTGAAAATTTCAAACTTGTAGAACTTTATAGTGTTCCACACCTCCGGATATTTGTCCATCACACCGTCAGTAGATAATATCTTCTCCTCTAGGATTGTCCTCAATCCCTCGGCCTTTAAACTATTGAGTGACTAGGGAGGAGAATCCTGAACTGGTGGAGTTAGAACCATTGTCTGTGTTGGATGAGGCACTGGAGCTGAAGCTGGAGGGGTAGGCCCGAGGATCCTAGACAGATCATGATGAGATTAGGAGTGTAGATCCGCTTTCCTGTCCTGTAGCAGCTAATCATCTCATGCTCTGAGATTGAAGCCTGAGAGTCACCCTGCGACTTATCCTCACTTTCGGAGGTGGCGAGGTTAGTCTCGTAGACACCCTGACTGTGTGTGCTACCCTCCTCTTGTGGCAGGACTACGGGCGCCTTGCTCTTTCCCTTGCCTCTATTTGGAGGTAGTTTGTTGGCCTTGGAGGCAACTGTCTCCTCATCAATCACTACTCCACGTTCCCTCTTTCGGGGCGGTATGTCTCTACCGAAAACCTTGGGTCTATCCATTCCTGCAAACAACATAGAAAAATGTTAGATAAAGTTCCCAAAAATTGTTAGAAATGAAGTTGCAGAAAGACTCGCTGAACTACTCGATGAGTGGCCGAATCACTTTTGTGAGCGACCGACAACGGCATAATTTTGATAAACGTTTCAAGTACACTTCATCCGATTGTAGGTATAAATGATTGTTAATTAGTATAAAACCCAACGAAGAGTTAGGGTCGAACCCACAGGGAGCGGTACGTGTTTAGATTCGGTTAAAAAGTTATAATAGTGGTTTATTCATGTAATGACCCGGAAAATGATAGAGTGAAACTAGAGCCTCACATGTGACTTTGGAGTCGAGAACTTAATGAATGATTATAATTGAATTTGACCCAAAAAGTTCTTAAAAATGTGCTTTGGAAGTTACCGGAAACTTGTTTAGCTGTATATAAAAAGATCCGTTTCGTTTTTCGAAAATCCGACTTCATATTCTTGTTTAGGGGGTCAAATTGAGTGGGAAATGGGTCTAACCCAAATTTTAGAGCAACCGTATCAAAATCCGAAATTTCCAAGTGAAGCCTTTTTCGAGGGTCT
>NW_006238956.1:536107-539531 GCF_000226075.1 Solanum tuberosum
TAATAGACTTCTTTTGATTGTAAAGGGTTGTGTCCCTACTTATGTTTTGTGTTTGTGTCTAAGATGGCCATGTGAGACTTAGACTTCCGCTGTGTGTTTTTAAAGTTGTTTTAATGAAGTTTAAATGTGTGGATGTAAATAAGTTTTTTTTCTATTCCGCACTATTTTCATTATTGAATGCAATAAATGACTATGTGGCTCGTATAAGACCCCTTCGGGGTCGAATACGCCATCTTACGACTAGGGGGTACTCTCGGGTCGTGACAATTCAGTTATAGGAATATATATTATCGAAAACAAGTAAATTAATCTAAGGTTGTGACAACGAATATCATACAGGGGTTTTTGGGATTGTTAACTAGCAACTACAACATAAGCAAAACATAGGAAATTACAATATTAAAAGGAATTCTTGGGATAGGATCGATTATAGACAAATTTCACAGTATGGATAATTGAAATTACTAACAAATAGCTAAATATCAATGGGTAGATTAGGCTATCAGTAAGATAGACTTCATTCGATAAACTACCCAGATTCAAGTGATTTATTTCGAACATCAACAAGCTTCGCAAATAAGAACAGCCAACACCATATTTCATCCACAAACTCGAGCTAGATGGGTAGAATCGGACTTAGGATTTTTTATTTTGAGATAAACCAATATCAACCCAATAAATACAATCAATAATTTAAAGCTTTGGTTCCTAAACTTCTCTCTCAAGCAAGCCTAGAACTCTACAATAGAATTGCATTTGCAACATGTTGGGCTCGCCAAAGCTCCAAGGCATTTCAGCGGATCGCCAACACCAATCGTCGAACTAAAAGTAGCTCGTTGAATTTTACAGTGTATTTTAAGAAATTAGGGGTGTAGAAGGGCGATCAAGAAGTACTTTTTGCGAGTCACTGAGTGAACTCGACGAGCACATGCGTATCGCCAAAAGTTACAGAACACAAACTCAACATTTAGAGAATTAAAGGGTGATTTAGGGGGACTTAGGCAAACCACCGAACCAATCGGTGAGCTCAACCCAGCTCGCCAAATGGCCCTTCGTGCCAGATTTGTACCTAATCTTCAAAATCCAACCCGCAACCCATGAAATAAAAAAGAAACAGTTACACTATGAAATTAAGGAAAGACCCATACTACACATGCCCTCGGAGTACTCAGACATCCCCCAATTCGGCCAAAATTGGCCATTAGATTTCTTTTGCCCTTAAGAATGACGTCAATCGCTTTATCATCGAGAAAACTATGACATTTGTCACAATCCAGGGTTACTCGGACTGCACCCCGCTAGACCCAACATAAGTTTAGCACAACCTAACAATTTCTATGTGATTACAACAAGTAAAGACATGAGAATCATGATTAAAGGCCAATTAATATCGAATTCACCTAAAACTAGGCAAACAAATACTCCTATGATGATTAACCAACAATATTCAAAAACCAAACAACGATTTTATTTGAGTTCAACCACATATAGAGTTCTGGGTTTGGAAAACAAACTTTTATGTTGAAAATAAGTTTGAACTGCTAGGTGGCAAAGTAATCCGAGCAAAGATCTCAAAGAAACACATGTGAAAATGCGAAAAGTAGGAACAATATAATATCGGGGTTACAGTACGAGAGTTAAAAATTAGATAAGATGAAGGATTTTAGAATTAAAATCCGTTTGGCCATTTGAAACCTTCCTGTTCACATGACCTTCGACGCGTAGGTCGTGCCTGCCAATCCACTCAGCGATTTACCAAGTGGTGCATTAGCCCGCCGAATTTTACAGAACCCCAGTCATTTAGATGGTTCAAACGATAGTCCAAGTGGGGCTCGCCAACCTGGTTGGTGAGTTACCGACTGGACATTCGGCTTGCCTAAGTGCTCTTTTCCCAAAACTTCAACTTTTCAACCTGCACAATCAACACCCATTATTCAAACACTGAAACTAAAAGAAATAAAATCTTGGGTTGCCTCCCAAGAAGTGCCTCATTTAACGTCGTGGCGTGACGTCGATACTCTTTTAGGGATCATTATTCGGGTTGGCCAAGGTATCACTTTGAAGTCCCCTTTTTGGCCTTTGGTTCTGATGAGATGATAGTTGACCCATTTGCGTTACCAATTTCACTATTGACACTGAATGTGAGGTGACCGTCTCGTTAAGTGTAGATACATCTTCTTTCATCTCTTTCAAGACTTTGTTTGACCCCTCTACCTTGGTGAGAATGTGTGAAAGCATGTCTTCAATACCGACTTCCCTATCTGCCCTTTATTCCTTAGGAATTTGATGCTCAAGTGGTGCAATGTATCTATCCCTGTCACCCTCTACTTCTTTCCAATTGGCATTACGATCATGCCTTTCTATCTCACGATCTCTCCATCCATCGTCTCCATTCAAACCTAGATTTCCACCCGGCCTAGGATAATTTAAACGAAAAACTCCTCTTTGATTTGCAAGGACACTGACTTCCTTATTAGCTCCGCCAACACCCACATCGTTTACACTCTTCAACCCACTACCCATTACATTTTTCGACAACAAGTCCAGATGTCATCCGTTTTGCCATGTTTTGGTCTCTCTCTTGATCCTTCTCGATCTGCTCTTTTGTCATTATAAAGGTGAGAGGAAACATTTGGTCTTCACGCATGTACCATGCTCTATTGATTTTGGTCATGCGATCTAGGAGTTGAGATGCGACATCCCAAGGGTGTTGAATTATACCACCAAGAATAAGTTTATCAGAAACTCCTTTGTTCAGTGGGTCAAGACTCCTGTAAAAGCATTACAACAAGACATATGGGGTAGGCCATGAGTTGGGCACTGAAGTAATAACTTTTGAAACCTCACCCACGTCTCGTGGATTGGTTTTCCTTCCAAGCATTTGTACCCTTTAATGTTATCCTTCAACGTCATCATCCTTGACAGAGGAAAGTACCTCACATAAAATGTTTTTTTGGGGGTGCGGAATTCATGGTAAAATGTAATAATACTTATTGTAATATTCTTCTGATAGTTGTCTTAATCTGACTATTTCTTTAATATTATTTGTGATGTATTCTAGATACAACATATCTTGGGTTCTTAGGTACATATGTAAATTATTTTCCATTAATTGTTCTAATAGTTTTATGTCTTTCATAGATTTTGTCCAATATTGTAAATATTCGTAGTTCATTTTAATCTGAATTTATTTCTAAATCATACCATTCTATTCTTTCGAGATCTAAATCATGTAGGTCTATTTCATACCATTGTTGGTTTAATATATCTTCTGATTCGTTATCATTAAATATTTTTTCCCATATGATTCTTCTTAATTCAATTATCTCTATACCTTTAAGTATATATAGGATTAAAGTTTCATAGTTTTTTATTATTTCATCATGCATGTATGTAGTCATGTTCTTTATCATGCAAGTTTTTA
>NW_006238956.1:539867-546989 GCF_000226075.1 Solanum tuberosum
ATATTTGTTGAACAATATACCTTTGCCTCTTGCTTATCCATGGTATCTGAGGGTTGCTCCATTATCTATTAAGTATGAATATTTTAAATATTTGAGAGAGTGTTTTTATGGAAGCTTGCTTCGTTTATTGAAGGCTTACTCATTATGTTACATGTACATTCCTTTATATAGACAATTCTAATCCTATCCTATTTCCTATAATAATGCGTCTACTGTACACTTTACGACTTTTTTACATGTCTACTGTACACTTTACGAGTTTTTCTGTACAATAATGTGACTACTACTGTACACTTTAAGACTTTTACATAATAATTTACAACTACTTTTGGCTTTGTTGGCCAAACACGTTTTTATGTCTTCTTTTTATCTCTTTGTCTTTATCTTCTTTTTCTTCTTGTTCGTA
Source organism: Solanum tuberosum (assembly GCF_000226075.1). NCBI lineage: Eukaryota > Viridiplantae > Streptophyta > Magnoliopsida > Solanales > Solanaceae > Solanum > Solanum tuberosum. Next base: position 540,274 of record NW_006238956.1, read on the forward strand.
TCTTATCTCTTTGTCTTCTTATTTATCTCTTAGTCTTCCGTCTCTATCTTTTTTTATTTTATCATTCCAGCTGGACATCGGGAATTACATTATCTTCTCCATTGCATTTTGAACATATATGGTCAGGATATTTGTGTCCAATTAGCTTACAGTATCTGGTTAATAGTTCTGATGAAATAAATCCTGCCTTTAATGCTCTTGTTGTAGGTCTTTCTTCTGGCTTTAATAATGATAAAATTCATTTCTGGACTTCATCCATATCTGACTTCCTTAGCTCCCTTGAGTTAGCATAAATCATTAATTGATCTCTGGAACAGTAGCTCCATATAGCATTTCCATTCAAATAATTGTTGGCTAGTTCTTGTATTATAGTTGATATACCAATTATTCTTTTATTGGCATAGAAATTAGGTATCTCAATTTTTGATATTCCTGGTTGTTCTCCAATATCTTCTGGTATTATCATATCTTTGGTCAGGCCTATCTTTACAACATGAATAGGAGGTTTTATCTCCTCATGTAATATCTCTGCTGTTGCCGTATAGAATTTTATATAAAATAATGTAACGACCCGAGAGCACCCCTTAGCCGTTACATGGGTATTCAACCTCTCGGAGGTCTTATACAAGCCTTAGCATTCATTCATCGCATAGATCATAAAAATCACTAAGAATTTAAAACTTTTACTCAATAAAACCATAAGACTTCAAGAGTCAACATTTGAAAACATCAATACGCAAGCGGAACTACTAAGTCTCTTTAGCCAATCTTAGACAAGAACTTAAAACGTACTAAGGGACATGGCCCTTTACAAAATGAAAATGAAACTTAAATGTCTATTACAATGATTAAGAAACTTCTAAACATAGTCCTCGAATCTTGAGGACATACCAAAGACTTGGAATAGTGAAGTAATCCAAGCAACTCCAAAACACAATCTCTTCCTAGTTACCACAACCTACACTTGTAGTAAAATAGAAGAAAGGGGTTAGTACAACACATGTACTAAGTATGAGAATATGCAAAACATGCTAAAAAGGACATTTGTTTGGAAGTTATGCTTTTCATGTCATTTTGATAAAATCTCATGAACATCAACATAATAGGCACCTTACAAGTTACAACCAGCAATACAAAGTCATATGCTTCACAATACCTCATAAACATACATAACCCATTTACCTTTACCTTCTTGCCTTGTACCTCCACCTTAAGTAACCCTTAAGCAATACCATTGTGCAATGTATGGGCCATTCCCATACCATCACCCACACTAAGGCACCAACTTAAGGTCAGACAAAGTGCACTTACCATGCATACCTCAACCTTCACCAATTGATCACATGAAACATATAAGCACATAAGCCAACAAGTCACTTCATAAAACTAGAACACTCATCAAATGTCATCCCAAGACTCACCTAAGTAAGACATGGTGAAGCAGCCCATACTACCTCTCCATACCACACCCAAGTGATCCTTAAGGCTACACAAGACAAGCTCCATTCACATCTCAACATAAATCATTCTTTCAACTTAATGCATATAGACAACTTCATCCACTAATGGGATAAGATTATCACATACATTCAATTAAACATAAGCACTTACATTCAAATTACCATGCTCAAAGACCAACACTTTCTTTAATTAGCCCAAAGAGACTCATTTATTCATTATCATTACTAAGACACACCAAGATCTCCCTTAAATGTCTACTTGTGCAATGTCTAGATGATGTCCCATTCCACCACCTATCCTAAGTAGTACATCCTTAAGAGACCCTAGTTCATTCATTAATGTGGGGGAAGAGCCTTAACCGACATAGACCATGAAGCTTGACATGGAATCCCGGTAACACCCTTACCGGATGAGGGATCCCTACTTGCCTAAGGTAGGGTCATTCTTTTAGCCTTTACGTGGTAGAGACCACTAGCTAGTCCTATGTGGGCACATAGTTAAGCGATAGATGGATTGCTTCTAAGTACCCAGATCTCAACTAATGAAGGGGCACCCATCTTAAGGGTTGCTCCTAAATACTCACATCTCAACTCACGAAGGAGCACCCATCTTAGCCCAACATTCATTCATTTAGGGATAAGGATTGCTACTAAGTACTCACATCTCAACTCACGAAGGAGCACCCATCTTAGCCCAACATTCATTCATTTAGGGATAAGGATTGCTACTAAGTATTCCCATCTCAACTCACGAAGGAATACCCATCCTAACCCTCATTCATTCATTAAGGAAGCTCTTGGATTCAAAGATGAGAAAACCTTTCATCTAGGAACCCCATTCATTTAAAGGAGTACTTTATAAGACTATCCTTACAATAGACCCAACATTCATTCATTAACATTAACTCCTATTCTAAACACCTTTCCTCTTTCGCTTTCTCTCCACTCCTGCTCCTGTGGCTTCCCTTCCGGGTTCATTTCATGCCCCCTCCGGTTACTCTGTCCCTGGCATCCCTTTCTTCCCCTTCATCTTCGGGCAAGCGGGTGAACTCAGGGCCTATTCCCTATTTGATTCTCTAGGCTAGTGGTCCCTTTTTGTCTGGCCATGAATAGTGAGTGGGACCTCATGTTCGCCGGGAAGCCATATTTGCATGGAATTACATCAATACATTAGTTAGACGAGCTGGTAGTTAGCTACCCCGATTCACCCCAAGTTCTCTTTGTCGAGCATGGCGAAAGCTTAGGTCACAATTGCCCATTCAAGGCCAACATCCAATATAACACAATTGACCATCAATTCCTCATAATTCAATATAGAACAATATATAAATCAATAGCCCATAACAATCTACACATTAATATCACATTATTAGCTCATAATCAATAGACCCACTTTAGACCCAAAAATTAGGGTTTCAAGATATGAAAGGGTTCATAGATTTTTTAACCTTACAACCATCAATATTAACATAAAAAATCATTTGAAATACTTTCATGCAAGAACCCAAGCTTAGAATGTAAATTGGGGTTTTTTAGTGTTTTTGAAAAACATTGAAATCACTTTGATTTGGCTCTTTGATTGAACGGAGAATCAAAGATAAAATCCCTATACCTTTGTGATTAATTTCCGTACAAATTTGAAGAGAAATCAGTAGGAACCCATCCCCCTCCCTAGCTTGAAGCTTCAAAGATGTCTTCCATGGAGTTCTAGAGAGAGTTTATTTGAGAGGGAAGGTTCAATTTGGAGAGTGAGGTCTAACTCTAGGTTTTGGGGTTTTATCCACTCAAAATACCTAAAATAGGTAGAATAACCATATATAATAATTCCCCAAACTACCCCTCACTTAGTTGGACATTTTTAAACAAGTCAAACTTGAGTTTTTATTTTCGCCAATTTCGTTCGGAAACAAGTCCACTACGCGAAGGTGTTCCCGCAAGTTTCTAAAATTAAATTTCGAGACAGAGGAGTCCACGACACGTTTGCGACGCGGACCAAGATATTTGTCCCTTGGTGGAGCTAGTCTGCGACGCGGACATGCTCCCTCTATGTGTATATTTCAAGCTGCCTTGGCAGCTTGCTTAGCCAAGGGTTGGGGTCCTCCTCGGGGACCCTTAGGGGTGGTCCCGGGGAGTCGTACCCAAATGTTTTGACCCTAAAAACATTTATTAAGACACTAGGGTCACCTCCACTGATTTTAGACTCCAAACAACACATAAAACATGAACAACATACTAGAACACACCAACACGTAAAAGACTAGTTTCCAAACGTCTTGAACGTCTCTTTGACGTTTTGACTTCAAACTCAACTAAACTGACTTATAAACCCATTTTCAAACATTTATACAAGTTTATCAACTACTAACACGCATGTGAAGCTCTAATTATCCTATTTCATTTTAAGGGGCGTTACAAATAAATTCCCTTTGGTTACTCTTTTGTATATAATAACTGCTTTGTATAATTCTGGTATATCGCTTAATTCTTCTCCATCATAGGTATATGTTGTACTTATTAATCCATAATTATAACATGTTTTAACTATGTTAGAATTGGTTTTTGGCTGTGCCATTAGCTTGTTGTATCCTTATAATTTCTGGGTTATATAGTCTTGGTTTGGATCTTTTGTAGTGGTAGATCTGGGATTGAGGTTTAGGTAACTCTGTATTTTGTATATATTTTCGATGTATGTCCTTGTGATGTGGTTATATACCTTTTTCTCATGTTGTAGGCTATCTGCATACGTTGAAGTTTGTGGTTCTATGGTTAATGGGTTTTTTGCTTTTTGTGTAAATGGTTTTTTAAATAGCTGATTTAGATTTACATTCCACTGTTTTTCAATAACTGGTTTCCTTGTACCTGCAGCTGTATTTAAACAAATGTTATGGGTTGTAAGGTGTTTCCCAACGTCACCTCTTAGCTCTAGATTTTTAAAGTCTTCCAATTGACTTAGCTCCGTATTTTTTTAGTCATGCTGCTGACTTGTACTAGCTTTAGACTTCAGATTATCCTCATTCCGATCGACTTAGCTCCGCATTTTTATAGTCATGTTGCTGACTTGTACTAGCTTTAGACTTCAGATTATGTTCATTAGACTTTAGCTTTTATATCTCATTGTCCATACTGTCAACTTTGATACAAAGTGTAGTAATGGCTTTGAGTATCTCTTCGATTGTATTTTCTTTCTCAGTTTGAGTAGCTTTGTCTTAGTAAGTAATCTGCAATAACATTCTTGTCAGTTGTTATTACTTCAATAGTAAATGTAAAATTTAATATATTTAAATTTTTGTATTAGTAAATGTTCCTGAATAGTATCTACAATGATGTTTTATCTTTTCTTCATCATACTTGTATTTTAAGATTCCTCCATAACTTTTTTCACTGGCATCTGATTCTACTATATAAGTAAATTTTTTGTTTTCATCCGAAAAATATAGTTTAGGTAGGTTCTTACATAATAATTTTACTTTTGTATTTGTGTTTGGTCTTTTTTATCAAACTAGTATTCTATATCTTTCTTTAAATTTTGTTGTAATGGTTTTAAATTCTCTGCTAATTTTGGTATGTATTCTCTTACATGATTTACTAGTCCTAAGAATGATTGTAGTGTCTTTTTTTGTATCTAGCTGTTCATTTGAGTTAATTATTTTTTGTACTATATGCGTTTGCATTTTTATTCCATTTTTATCTATCTGTATTCCTAGAAATTCTATTTGGATTTTCATTATGTCTGCTTTCTTTTTACTTAGGCTTATGCCTGAATATTCTATAATATGTATGAATTTTTCTAATAATCTTATGTGTTCATCTTGGGTTTTAGAATATAGTAATATATTATCAATATATACTACACAATTTTGTAGTTGTTTAAAGTAATTATCCATAAAGTGTTGATATCTACCTGGGGCATTTTTATATCCAAATGGTAATGTATTCCATTCATAAAATCCTTGTGGTACTGTAAATGTTGTAAGTTTTTTAGATTCTTCTTATAACTTTAAGTGGTAAATTCTTGATTTGCAGTCAAATTTACTAAAGTAATTATATCCTTGTATTTTTCTTATCTTTAATATTTTATTTGGTATTGGGTAATTATATGTTTTAGTTTTTGCATTTAAATTTCTATAATCAATAACCATTCTACTTTTTCCTCTTTTTTGTTCACTATGTTTATTTACTATAAATGCTGGGCTTGTATGCTTACTATTGCTTTCTTGTATATATCATTTTTCTAGTAATTCACTTATATGTGTCTTAAATTCTATTAAATCATTAAAATTGTATTTTAATGGTTTGTGGGTTATTATACTATTATTATCAATTAGCTCAATTTTTACTTTTATTTTACGTTTTTCCCATCCTTGTAAAAGATCTTCACTTTATAATAATTCTAACTTATCTTGGATTATTTTTACTTTATCTATAGAGAATATAATTAATTCTATTTTAGGGTCTTCTTCTTTTATATTTTCTAACTTTTGTGTAAATTTTTCACTTCCTTTTACCCATTCTGTTGTTTTTCGTTTTTTGTTATTACTCTTTTTGCTCATATTTTTAGTTTACATGGTGTTGTGAACCACCAGTGTGTTTTTGTTATTATATGTGGGTATAATTTTTCTTAAAATGGCATTCCTAATAGCATATCTTTTGTTGTAAGTTCGAAGTTATACATTTCTTCTATAGTTAATATCTTATCCCATATTTGTATTTTTATATTTTTTGTCTTTTATGTGATCATGCTTCCTTATTATTAAATCCTGTTACTACTATCGGTGTTTTTTATTTTTCCCATTTTATCTTCTGGTAAACAATTGTATTTACATATATTAGCTTCTGCTCTTGTATATATCATTGGTGTATAATATCTGTTGTAATATCCCTCTATTATTATCTTTGCAAGTATATATATTTTTCATATTTTTATCATACTAAAGTTCTTTTTATTATTACTCTTTTATTTTTATAATTAATTGTTAACTGTTTGTCTTCTAGATCATATGGTTTTACTTGTTCTAACCATTTTATTCCTAAAGTGATATTTTTATCTCCTTGATATATCTTAATCTTTATTACTATTGATACTCCTCCAATGATTATTTCCTTTTCTGTAGTTTCTTCAGTATTTATTAATGCCTTTGGTAGTTCAGGGCATAATTGTTCAGTAGTTATTATTTCATCTTCTGTTACTAATTCTCTTGTAATATAGTTTTCTTCTTGTGCTGTATTTATTAATATTAGATATTTTCGTTGTTTCAC
>NW_006238956.1:547065-631941 GCF_000226075.1 Solanum tuberosum
GTTATGTAATAATGATGTGGTTTTATATCATCTTCCATTGATTTTTGTGGGGTTTTATCTATTCTTCTTGAGGTACTCATTTTTTATGATATTTGTGGTATTTCACAGTTTATTCTTTTTTATGTGCTTAATCTTTCTTTTACTATTTCTAAATCTTCTTCTATGTCAATTTCATTATAACTATAGTCATTTTTGTCTATGACTGTGACTATTCTTTCAAAAGGATTTTCTATTTTTTTTTTATTTTTTTTATTTTTTGCTGTTATTTTATGTTTTGTTGTTAAAACATATAAGTTTTTACATCTGGCTGTAAATATTTTACTTCCCGGGGTTAGTTCTATTCCTGACATTTTCCAATATAATACTAGTGATTTTTCTATGTTTCTGTCATTTATTGCTACTGAGTAGTTTGCACTTATTATAAATTTAAATTTTTGGTATATGAGGTTACCTTTTACTGCACTTATTATACTTTTTTCCATGGGTTGTATGATTCTATCATCTGCTAAGTATATTTCTATGGGTGTATCTATTCCTTCTCTAAAACATGTTTTTATTAGTATTTCTGTTCCTCCTAAATGTACATATTTAATTGGATTTTTAGCCTTAATATCTTGTATTTCTTTATTTATTATTCATTTGTTTATTATTGGTATTTTAGCCATTTCTTTGGTGTATTTGCAATCTATGATGTGTTCTCTTTGACTTACTACATAATATTCTTCTTTTTGTCTTTTAAACCAATTTCTTATTATTGGTATTTCGAATATTTTTTTTACGCTTAGATCTAAATCTTTTCCTTTTATTTGTTCAAATATACTATTATCAAATATTATTTTTTGTTCTGAAGATTCTTCATTTTGGTATTCTTCTTTAGTTATTATTTGTATATCTTTTTCAGTCATTCGTCATATTATAGAATTCATTGTCTGATTCCACTTTTATATCGTTATCCATTTCATTTTATGATATTTCATATATGTTGTCTTCACTTTCTAATTCATAATTTATGTACTCTATCTGCGTATATTTTTCATCGTTTATTATTATTTCTGATATTTGTTTTTTCTTTGGATCTTTAGGTAATTTACAATCTCTAGCTATATGTCCTAATTTCCCACAATTATAACAAGTACATTCTGTTAATTTTCTCTTTGGTCTTTTGGTTTTGTAGTTTTTTACGTAGTAGTTTGTCCTTGGTCTTTTATACTTGTATTTTGATCTGTATTTTTTATAGTTTCTTTTTTTATTTTAATAATACCTATCCGTACAACCAAATTGGGGTGCTGTTTTATTTTTGCAACATGCTAGGTTTTTTACTAATATCTTTACCATTTTTATTTCTTCTTTATGTCTTTCACACAGTTCTATAAACCATTATTGTAAGAATTTCATTCTAGCTCCTAAGGTATCTGTTAATCCTGCTTCATTCCAACTTTTTATTACTTTTGAATTAAAATGATCTGGTAATTTTGTAAAATATAATTTTCTTATTTCTTTACCTTCTTCTGTGCTATATGTTCCTTTATAATAGTATTCTCTAAATGCACATGTATATTCATCTATATAACACATATTACATATTGCTAATTTTGTTCACTAGATTACGATTTATGATTTTTTCTTTATTTTGTTCTTCTACTTCTGTTGTCATACTACTAAACTTATTTCTCATAGCTATTTCGTATTTATATAATATTTCCATAGTTGTAATGGCTAATTCACCATCAGATTTTTTATTACTTCTTAAAGTTTTTAAACTTTCATCTGATAAATTTTGTAGCCATAATTTTACTGTTCCTATAAGTGTTCTTTCTGTATATCCTGCTGTTTCTGTCATTCTTATTTTATTATCTATTAATTATTTTGATAAATATCTCATCCATAATTGGATTGTTATATTTATATTTGCTACACAATCTAAATCTAAAAAATCATGTTGTCCAGTTATTGGTTTAGGCGTCCATTTTTTATCTATTAATTGTTTTGATATATATCCTATCCATAATTGGATTGTTTTATTTATATCTGCTACACAATCTAAATCTAAAAAATTATGTTGTTCAGTTATTAGTTTAGGTATCCATTTTTTATTCAATATTTTACCCATGTAGTTTTTTCTTTATCATATTGTTCATAGTTTGTATTATAATATTTTAAATTTTTGGGTTTTTATTCCTGATGTACTAGGTTTTTCATCCATATCTACGTCTCCTGTATTTACTTCTAAATTCTTTGTATTATTTATGTTTGCTAAAAGTTCCATATATGTTTCGCTTGTATGTGAATGTTGTTCATCTAGATCATCGTTGTTTATTTCATCAATTCTTATTTCAGGTAGATTATCTTGGGTTATTTTCTTCTTTTTCTTCTAGTTGTTCTTCTAATTGCAATTTTTTCTTTAAATTTATTTATCTCATTTGCTAATTTTGTTTTTTGTTCTTTTTCTTATTGTTTAATTTCATACATTTCTTTTAATATTGCCAGCTCTTTTCTAATTCTATTATTTCAGTATTTTTTACTTCTTCTAATTGTTGTACTTCCTTTTTGCTTGTTGTTTATTTTAATTTCCGTTTTCTATCTATTCTTCATTTCTTTTGTTATCATTATCATAACAGTTAAACTATCTTCTAGTTTTACCATTTCTTTTTCTAGCATTAAACTTAGATTATTACCTATTTCTTATATCTTCTTCCTAGATTAGAAAATATTATCTTTATTTTTTAATCCGTCATAGTTTTCATATGTTTTTTCATGTATTGCGTATTCTTCTTTATTCATTTATAAATTGTGTTGTAGTTTATATTCTAAGTTTTCTATTTGTATTTGTAGATATAAAATATTTTTTCTCTGTGCTATCATAGATTTTTTACAAATTCCTGCAAATATATTACTGTTAAGTCTATTTTGCCTATGTCTCAATTCTTGTCTTTTTGCTATAATTATTTCAGTAAGTTTTGGTCAATATTCGTTATTCTTGTTATTCATTGTATCTTTAAATATTGAATATATTTATATTCTATTTTAGATATATTATCTATTAATTGATCTAATTTGTCGTTATCAGTTTTTGTGATATTGAGTTGTTTATATTCTGGATATAATTTGTTTAATTTTTTTCTTATTTTCCTTAACTTTCTTCTAGTATGTTTCTTCTTATATTTCTTTTCATCTATATCTCTGATACCATTTTTTGAGGGTGTGGAATTCATGGTAAAATGTAATATAGCTCCCGTGAACCCTAATATGAATACGGCGGCTTCAAGAGTGAGCGTCTATGAAGGATGAACCCTCCAGAATTTTATTGCTTTAAAGTTGAGGAAGATCCTCAAGAATTTATCGATGAGGTCTATAAGGGACTTGACATTATGGGGGTGACTCCATTACAGAAGGCGGAGTTAGCCGCTTGTCAATTGAAAGGTGTTACTCAAGTATGGTATAATCAATGGAAGGAAGGAAGGCATGTAGGACCGGGTCCCGTAGAGTGGAAAATGTTTAAATCTGCTTTTCTTGATGGGTTCTTCCCCCTTGAGATGAGGGAAACGAAGGTGCAAGAGTTAATTAACCCTGGTCAAGGAAGTATGAGTGTGAGGGAGTATGCTCTAAAGTTCACCCAACTGTCGAAGTACACTCCAACTATGGTGGTGGATTCAAGGGCTAAGATGAGTAAGTTTGTGACAGGCATTTCCGACATGGTATTCAAAGAGTGTCGTACGACAATGCTTATCCATGATATGGATATTTCACGTCTCATGGTGCATGCCCAACAAATTGAGGACGAGAAACTCAAGGAAAAGACTATAGAGGTTAAAAGGGCTAGGACCGGTAATGGGAACTTCTCTAATACAAGGCTTGATAGACAAGGCCGACCTAGGTTTAGACAATGGTTCTCCAGTGAAGGTTCCTCCAACGCTCCTTCTAAGTTCAACAGAGATAAGGTGACTAACCCTAAGCCTCAAGAAGGGAGTCGTGGTGGATCTTCATTGCCTAAGCCTAATTGCACCAAGTGTGGAAGGAGGCACAATGGCAAGTGTCTAGCCGGCACGAATGGTTGTTATGCTTGTGGTAAGAGTGGTCACCAGATGAGGAATTTCCCAATGCTTACCGCTAAAGAAAGATAGGGTAAGCAAGCTCCTCCCAGTGGTTCAAATTCCAATGCTCCCTAGAAAAACAACTTCTATGCTATCCAAAACTGAGTTGAACAAGAGAATTCTCTCGACGTGGTCACCAGTATGTTAAAATTTTTTCATATAGATGTGTTGGCTTTGTAATATCCCGGTGCTACTTTGTCCTTTGTGATGACATATGTGGCAATGACATTTGATATGCTCCCTGATGTGTTGTTAGAACTTTTTTGTGTCTCTGTTCTTATTGGTGACTCTTTCGTGGCTAAGAGGGTCTATAGAAAATGTTCCATTTCCCTATCCCACAGTGTTACTCTTGTTGATTTGGTAGAGCTTGACAAGTTAGATTTAGATGTTATTCTTGGAATGGATTGGTTCCACTATTGTTATTCTTATATTGATTGTAGAACCCGTGTAGTCAAGTTTCAATGCCCGAATGACCCTGTCCTTGAGTGGAAGGGGATAAGTTATATGCCTAAGTGTCAGTTCGTCTCATGTATTAAGGCTAGAAAGCTGATATCTAAGGGTTGCATTTCCCATCTTGTTAGGGTGAGGGGTGTAGATTCTGAAACCCCTACTCTTGAATCGCTCTCTATTGTAAATGATTTTCTGGAAGTGTTGCTAGATGATCTACCGCTATTCATCCCAAGCGAGAAATAGACTTCGGTATTGACCATTTTCCAAATACGCAACCTATTTCAATTCCTCCTTATACAATGGCCCCAACTTAGTTAAAGTAGTTGGAAGAACAGTTAAAGGATTTGTTGGATAAGGGCTTCATCGGACTTAGTATATCTCCATGGGGTGCTCCCATTTTGTTTGTTAGAAAGAAAGATTGTAATGACTCGACCCTACACCCCGGACGTCACACGGCGTACAAGGCTCTGAGAAGCCTAACACAAGCCTTAAACCATATCATGAACATAAGAGCACAGAAAATAGTGAGGAATTTAAAACTTTTCCTTACAATTAAAGTCTATTAGAAAATGAGAGAGTCTATAACACCATTTCTCAAACCATCTTATACTTTGGATTAAAATTTTTGAATACAATCCTAGGGACATTGCCCTTACATAATCTAAAACATAAAATAAAATACATAAAGGACGTATGGTCAATCCGTCAAATACTATGAGGACTCACCAATCTTCTTCTTCTTGATCTACTATGGTCCTAGCCACGAGGGTAAAATCCAATATCTCCAAACCCTACACTTATAGAAAATTTAGAAATATGGGGTTAGCACAAAATGTATTAAGTATGGAAGCCGTGCATAAAAATCCTCAAAACATGAAAAAGGGACACTTTAGTTGAAACCATGTTATTTGCCAATTTTGAACATCATCTTTGAAATAATTGGAGAATGTAGCTCATAAGACAACACATGTACAATTCATCATAGCATAAAGGATATCATCATAATAACAAGCATAGTCCCCAACATAAACACAAGGCATAACCCAATCTTCAAAAGACATAGTTCACAGACATAGTTAAATAGAAAGATCATCTCATCGTAATAGAACTATCACATAAGCAACCCTAAGCTATACCTGTGCAATGCATAGATAGGATCCCATAATCCTATCTGCACTAAGTACCACCTTTAGGCCACCATGCTCATACTTATCATGCTTTAGTCTCATCCATAGTTAATAATCATAGACAAGGAAACATTCATGTTCATATCTTGTAATAAGTCACTCTTAACAATGATTTGACGTATCAATGATGCTTCATCCAATACTAAGCATCAACGAGCGTTTAATAGTACTATAACCCAACTAGTGAGTTGGGGACGAGTCCCAAGGGAGCAGTTTATAATCTAGATTTAATAAGACAACAAGAGCTTCGTTCAAGTCAATTATAGCTAAAGACATATACGAAGAAATCAAATTAAAGGGTGACACAAGTGTCAATTATTAAAAAGGGGGGGGGGGGTTGTAGTCAATTATCACCTAAAAACAACAAAAATATAGAAATACTAATATGGAGATAGGATTATTGGGATGTGATAGGATTATGGGCTAAAATAAACAACCATTATCATAGTTATAGACAAATCATGCATAATTATGTGTAAGGTATGGGGAGAATGATCTTGCAACAATACAACAATTACGCAATAGTCATAGGATATTCACTTTCTAAGAGAATCATGAGTACATACATAATTCTTGTCAACATGTACAAACCTTCATAATTTACCCTTCAAGGGATATGAATCAACTCAACCCAAACATCTAGGATTACTACATTAGATAAAGGGAATATCAAGATTCAATAATTCAATCAACATTTTAGTCACATCTTAGTCATGTTCATGCCTGGGGTGTGTGTGTGATTGTCCTTTCAATGACACAACAACAACATTATTATCATAGACACTTCACTCTCAAAGTGTTCATAAAATATGCACATAGTATCATAATCATGCATACCCCTCATATCTCCCCCTTAGGAACATTCGTCCTCGAATAACACTTTAAACACTTTATGGAATTAAAGACTCAAGACTAGCAGCCCACCATGCCTGAAACATCTAAACACACATAAACAGGGAGGAAACATCACCCCATCTCAATATACTCAATGCAACACAAGCAAGTATGAACTACATCTAACAACCCATTTATTCTTGAGATTCTCAAAACTTGTCATGTTCAAGGAGGAATTACCATCTGCTATTCATAATATGCTCTACATACTCTGATGGAGCTCATATGTAATTTACTCTCAAAAACAATTTCATTCAAGGAGGAGTTTCTCAACTCCAAACTAAAGCATGCTCATATATTCTTCTCATGAAGTAAAATAGGGACCTCTTACTCAAAGCACTACAACATGAGGAAAACAATTCACATAAACTCATTTTCTTTCAAAACACAAGTTTTTATGAATATGCATTATAGAAAGAAGTCATAGCAATAAATAAGCACATAACAACAATGTTAGCTAGGCACACCATCTCCCCCTTGGGAGTGAGCCTATACAAACACTTCTAAATAGAATCAATCACATAATCATAGGAGGAACTACCTTTTCAACCTAAAAGCAAGCTCAACACCACATTATGGAGCAAATATACCATTTCATCAAGATCATAACAAAGCATGTTCATCAAATCATCCTATGAAGTCAAATATGCCATCATCATACTAAAATGCATAACAACATGAGGAACATGTAAATCATAAAAACTAATTTTCATACAAAACAAGAATTTTCTCAAGAACATCCATAACATGAGGAGGTCATGGAAATTTTCTAAATCATTCATGACTCCAAAACACAAAACAAGCCCAAAAATGGAACTCTTGGTCTCAAGCTAGAATAGGAAAATAAGAAATGGATGGGGATATCGGGACTCTCAATCAATATTTCTTTCTAAGCACATGATCTCCCACTTGGGAGCAAGCTCCTTTACTAAAACCTCAAATACTACTCCTTTCAAACAAACTCAAAGCATCACCAACACTCATTATAACTTTACGGGGTTCTAAAACCAATAGACGTCTAATGACCATGCATCCCAACCCTACCAAGGTTAACAAGAGTCACTCTAAGGGATAAGGGAATCATGGGACACATATAACATCCAAGACTCCACAATTGTGAAATGAGTTAAGGAGGACTTATCATTTTAATCTAGAGGAGGAATAAAAGGGAATATAAGCAGATTGGGACATCTCATTGGTCCTTGGCCTCTGAAAGAGCACCCTTAACTAAAACCTTACTAAGATACCACTCCTTAACATTCTCATGGAAGCAGTTCCTTACTCTTCTATATCTTAACTTTCCGGTCTTAGATCCCAATCTGTACTTCTAAATTAGAAAGGTTCTTATTAAACAACCCTAGCTCACAAGCAACCTTACCAACACCACTCAAGGTCTCATTTTAGCCTACCAAACCGGGACTAAACTTTTCAAATTCACTACACCTCTTAAGGTGATAATTTTAAGCCAATCCAATTTGTGAACATCTAGAACACTCTACGACCTTGCTATCTAAGCACATTTCTTTCAATTCTATGGTCGGAGCAAGTTATCACTCAACTTTTTCACCCTTATCATATAAGGTGATTCTAAATCATGGAGAATTTACACTTCTATCCTCTTTTAAATGAGTCTACTCATTCATCATCTCTAGGCATCACTTAAACACCACTATTCATAAAATCCTCCAATACATCATAAAACTCATTATGGCTAAGTTGGGTTCTACCAACAACACATATAACCATAATTGAACCAGAATATACTAAGGACAACGTAAAATTGCATCATGTCCAATTTATCAAGTCACAAAACACAAGTACTACCAGATTAGAAGTAAGCATGAACTACATACCGGGGGCAACATTAGGAGGAAACTCTTGTTCACCTCTAGCTTGAAGAGCATCTGACCTAGTTTTTTTCTTCTCTCTTCCCCTAGCCATGAGTATTGGGCAATCTCTCATTTTGTTGTCACTCCCACCACAACTATAGCAACCCTTCGTGCCGGCTAGACACTTACCATCATGCCATTTTCTACACCTAGCACAAGTAGGCCTAATCACATAAGATCCACTACCACTCACTCCTTGAGATTTTGCGGTATAAACCCTCTTTTGGCAAACGTTTGGGGAACCTTGGAAGATCTTTGACCATAAAATATTTCTTGAGAGGAGTTATCATTATCAAATCTATACCTCTTTGGTCCTCTAGACCTCTCGTCAAGTTTCTCCCTTTCAAACCGTTGAGCATGGATCACAAGATGATCAATATTCGTATCATTCTTAAGGATATCCATACTACATTCTTTTTCTATCAAGTCGGATACACCCGACACAAACTTACTCATCTTCATCCTAGGGTCGGTCACTATGGATGGAACATATCTTGACAACCTAGTCAACACCCGAGCACACTCATTAACACTCATCCTACCTTGGCGAAGGTTGATAAACTCAAGTATCTTAGCCTCTCTCATCTCTAAAGGGTAAAACCTATCAATGAACCCATTCTTAAATCCTTTCTTTCCATTGACTAAACCATATTAGAGAAACATCCTTCAAATGGTAAGCGGCCAAATCTTCCTTCTCTACCGGAGTCACTCCCACAAAGTTCAACACCCTAGAGACCTTATCTATAAACTCTAGAGGATCTTCTTCCATTTTTGACCCATAAAATTACAGAATTTCTATCTCGACTTGAGTGAAAAATTGAAAACCATACCTAATCTTCTCATTAGACACATACTACCCTATAGGGAGAATTCGATCTTGGGGAGGAGCTTGGAGAGGAACCTCTTGCTTCTCATTTCTTTCCACGTAATCCCTTGAAGTAGTCATATCATGAAAACCATAGGGCACACATTACGAGAAAGACCTAATAAAACTACATTCTAGGGCACGACTTAGAGAATGAAGAAGTGAAGTTTTCCTAACATCTGATAGCCTACAATTCATAAATGTGGCGCGCTTCACATTTATGAACAAGACTCTACTAGACATGATTTGAGACATCTTAAAACCATATGCTCTGATACCATGTTTGTAACAACCCAAGCCTACACCCCAGATGTCACACATCCTACAAGGCTCCGATAAGCCTCATAGCATATCATGAACATAAGAGCATAGGAAAATAGTGCGGAATTTAAAACTTTTCTTTACAATCGAAGTCTTTTTTATAAAATGAGAGTGTCTATAACACCATGTCTCAAACCATCTAATACTTTGGATTAAAACTCTTGAATACAATCTTAGGGACATAGCTCTTACATAAGTCTAAACTATAAAAAGAAAGACATAAAGGACATATGGTCAAGCCCACAAATACTATGAGGACTCATCAATCTACTTCTTGTTGATCTACTATGGTCCTAGCCACGAGGGTTGAATCAGATATCTCCAAACCCAACACTTATAGAAAATGTAGAAATACGGGGTTAGCACAAAATGTACTAAGTATGGAAGCCATGCATAAAAATCCTTAAAACATGCAAAAAGGGACATTATAGTTGAAAGATGCTATATGCCAATTTTGAACATCATCTGTGTAATAGTTGGAGAATGTAGCTCATAAGACAACTCATGTACAATTTATCATAGCATAAAGGATATCATCATAATAACAAGCATAGTCCCCAACATAAACATAAGCATAACCCAATCTTCACAAGACATAGTTCACACACATAGTTAAATACCAAGATTGTCTCATCATAATAGAACTATCACCTAAGCAAACCTATGATATACTTGTGCAATGCATAGATAAGATCCCATAATCCTATCTAAACTAAGTACCACCTTAAGGCCATGATGCTCATACTTATCATGCTTTGCTCTCATCCATAGTCAATAATCATAGACAAGGAAACATTCATGTTCATAGCTTGTAATAAGTAAAGTCACTCTTAGCAACAATCCTTATCATGCATACATCAATTCATATATCTTCATAACATAAGAAAACCACACCATAACCCCTATATAAGTCTACTTATGCAATGTATACGTGAAGTATCATACCCCCACTCACACTAAGTAAAGATCATTAAGAAGTCATAAGTATAGTTCATGTTCATGTTCATAATTCATGTTAAGCATGCATTAACTCGTAATCATCATGTTATAAGAGAGCATACAACAATCACTCTCAAAACCTACTTGTACTATGCATGAATAAAGTCCCATAACCCTATTCATACTAAGTAGAACTGTCATGACCCCGGGTTACCCCATAGGAGCAACATGGCGTACTTGACCCCGAAGGGGTCTCATACAAGCCCTTAGCATAATCATTAACATAGAGTCATAGAAATAATGTGGAATTTAAAACTTTTACAATTGAAGTCAACTCCTTTTTCATAAATGAATATAAGAGTCTGGACCTTGTCTCAATCACCATCTAGTACAATAGAGAATACAATTAGGGTCAAAGCCTTTTACAATAAACTCTCAAAATTAGAAAGTACAATAGAATCTAGAAAAGAATAATATCTTGTCCTTGTCACGACCCAAGCCTAGGGCCTAGACGTGACCGGCGAATGGGGAACCCGAAGGAACCCCAAACAAGCCTCATAGCGTATCATTACACATCCTTGGTCGCGGAAGCAAATAAAAAGACCATAAGCGATAAGCATAATTAAGGGGGGAATCGGGACTAAGGGAGCAAGAGAAACAAAAATAAGAACGATACAAAAATACCATAGATGAGTCAAGCTCAAGCATAATACACAACTTGTCCAACACCACCTCTAAACATGAGTACTTAGCGGGGGCCAAGACAAACTACCGGGCTCACCCTCATAGACAAAACATAACTAAAAAGAAAAAGTCTTATACATAGCAAAAGATCATAAGCAACGTCCCCGGAATGGAGGACTCACCAATAACCTTGATAGAAAATCGTATTAGCCACGCGGAGGACGAGGGTCAAGCGGTGCTCCGGTCCCTACATGGTGACATCATGTAGGCATAGAGTATGCGTTAGTACATTTGAATGTACTAAGTATATGGGATGCAATGCAATGCAACAAGGGATGGACATCATAGGCAAAATGCATAATCGTACCCGATAGATAGCATATTAATGAGATGATATGTATAATGATGCTTACATAAAAATCATATTTAGTGGGACGTAGTACATGTGTGGTGAGTGACAATCAATATAATACTTTCCAAGGCCTACCATCCCCTTGGAGAGGCGAAAGAGGTACAAACCCCTCAATGAGGTTACCCGGGCCTACCACCCCCCGAGCTAGGGACCAAGGTACAAACCCCTCGATATGGTTATACGGGCCTACTACCCCCCGTACTAGGCAACCAAGGTACCAACCCCTCGATACGGTTACCCGGGCCTACAACCCCCCGAGCTAGGCTTGGTCGACTCACACACTATATAGAGAAAATCATATACATGTGTCCATTTCATCATCATTTCAATAATTATATAACCATTCGATTCATAAGACGTACATTGGACCTTCCATTTCCTAAGAATTCTATAAATGAGCATTTTATCAAACACATGGTGGGCTACGGTTCATGTAAATAAAATCATGTATTTCAAGAGTACTAAGTCCAACCAATTTCAAAATCCATATAAAACAGCCCACCAACAACATACATATATATATACATATATAACAACCTTCATAATTTGATCATGGAGGCATGAAAACCATAAACATCATATAATCATTCCATTTCATGATAATATACAAAAATAGACCATAATAGGATGTGTAGTAATAATTCCATAATTCAAGAGTTCATAAATGATCATAAGGACCCATAAACTTGAAGTAAAATAGAGGATAAATGGTTGGACTTGTGGAAAGGAAGGTTTCCACAATCAACCCACATACCTCAACTTTGGAGAATTCTTGATGAAGATTGGAATGGAGAATTGCTTGAGATTGAATCTTGAATCCGGAATTAAAGCTTGGGATCCTTGAATTTGGTTGATGATCTTGGTGGAATTTTTGGAGAGGGTTTAGAGAGAGTTTTTGGATGTTTTGAAGTTAAATGACTAAGTATTTTTTGAGGCGGGTGAACAGTAATTTTAGATTCTGGAAATTGCATTTCCGTCTGGACAGACTTTACGAAAATGGGCATAACTTCTTCGTCCGAACTCCGAATGAGGCGAAACAAATTGCGTTGGAAAGCTAACTCACAGAGCTTTAATTTTGATAGTTTGAGCTCCTTCCAGTTCCTTGTGTGCTGAGAGATATGCCCCTTTAAAGTTGACCCTCAAAATCGCATTTTTTGCGATTTTCAAATTTTGATACGGTTGTTCTAAAATTCGGGTTAGACTCATTTCCCACTCAATTTGACCCCCTGAATAAGAATATGAAGTCGAATTTCCTAAATCATGCACGGATTTTGAGATATATGGAAATTACAATTATAGGTGTTTCCGAAGCACATTTTCGGACATTTTTGGGGTCGTTTCAGTCCTCCATCCATGAGGACTCACTAAGATTAGGGAATAATCAACCCAACCTTCACTTGAAAGAAAAAGTACGTCTCCATGACCGGAACCTACACTCATAGTAAATGTAGAAATGTGGATTATCACATAAAGTACTAAGTATGGAAGTTGATGAGTCCACAAATTGTACTCATTTAGGTCTAAATTTTAATAGAAATTGTGTCAAATGCTTATTTTACCTCAATATCTAATGAAAACCCTTAAGTTTCAGATATTTGAAGTTTGAAGGAAAGCATGGGAACTATGTAGCAAAGAGGAACGAAAAGGCTGAAAAGAACAAAGAAATGAAGGCATGAGGATCACTGAGTCCACTTAGCGAGTCATCGAAGGGTCTTACTTCGCCTTTTGTTCAAGTGTGCTGATCCCTGAAGGAAAACATCAAGTCAGCGGAAAAAGGGAGCAGTCGACGCATCGTCGAGAAGTTCCGTGAAGCAGTACCATGCCGCCCAATAACCCAGAACACGACAATGCTGAAGGCTGGTACAAGACGATGATGAACTACACCAAAGGGCAAATCGCCGAATGATCCGCTGCAACACAAATTTGTGAAAACTATAAATACTAGTCAGAGTTGTAGTTTTAAGTGTGGAACAATTATTATAATTTTCAGATAGAATAGTACTTTTTGATATTTTTGCTCAAAGTTTGAGAGGGTTTTGAAGACCTGAAGATCCAAAGAGTTTCATCTTCAAGATTTGGATTTGGGTCTCTTGGATTCTTTAATTTTGGCATGTATCAAGACTTAAATCTTCTTACCCAGTTGAACCAAGCTCAATTTGGTATAAATTTCTATCTCTTATACATGTGTGGCTAAATCCGCCAATTCATAGGGTGTGATTTAGGGAATATGGGTTAAGATAATTGTTGGACCTTGCTTGCTGATAGTCTAATCGTAGTTTAAATGTGATTTCATTTAGTGGTTGTGGATGAACTTAATGAGGTTGTAGTTGCAAATATAATCTCATATATGGGCTGTCGGCTTGTGAGAGAGAGAGGTCGTATAACTAAGACCACTAAATTACTGGCCAGTGCGAGTGGATCGACATGAGGTTCAGCTCAAGTGAGTGAACCCTAGTCCCCTGTCCACACACTTAGCTCGAGAGAGTGAGTGGGTTAAGGCGTAGGTTGGTCTTCATGCGGCAAATGGATGTCCAAGAGGAACACATTTGAAACGGGGTAAGTTGCTTGAGAGAGAGCTTATCCTCCTTAAAAGTTTATCCTAGTCACAATTATTCTATGAATCTTCTATCGAAAGCATGTACCCAATAATCTAGATTAACTAGTATTCCCGTCACATCCCAAGGATCCCCTCTCAATACCTAGAAGTCCTTATTCATTTGGCTGTTTTTACTTACTAGTGACAACCCCCCCCCCCCCCCATTGTTAATTGACACTCTTATGTCCCCTTTCAATTTACAATATTTTTAATCATTAATGTCTTTAGGTATGACTAGTTAGAACTAAATTTTATTTTTTTATTAATTCTCAAAACCACTCTCTTGGGAACGATCCCAACCCTTGGTTGGGTTACTAATCTATTGTACAATCGTAGACACTTGCATCGGAAGTTGTGTCTTAATTACGCTAACATAAAATCTGGTGCCGCTACCGGGGAATGGTGTTATTTGAGAATTTTTAGATTAGTACTTTTCTGTTCTTCTAAGTTGTAGTTTTACTTACCTAGTTTTTAGTTTCGTATTTTACATGTTGAACTTTGAAACAGAGGAGATGAGTATGTCAAGCAGTACTCGTGAGCAAATGGAGTTCCCTTCATTCGAAGTAATGATGTGCAGGGATCGTATTCTAACTTTCAAACAATTGGAAGGTGAACGGATTCATGAGGCATAGGCAAGGTTTAAATCACTTCTGATTCGATGCCCCAGTCACGAAATTCCTAATATAGTCCTCCTGGACTGCCTTTATAGAAGTCTTGGTCCCGGAAATAAAGCATTGGCTGACCGACTCATTCCGGGTGGTATTACACATCATCTCTATATGATAGCAGCCCACCTGCTTGATTAAAATGGCTGAAGCAAACCAAGAAGTAGTGAAGGACTTCATGCTGGCCACACTGATGACTCAGATGGATGAGTTGGCCAAAAAGATAGTGGAATTGAAGTCCAATGCAAACAAAAGGGTAGATACGTTCCGCCTCATGAGCGAAGAAAGCCCAAGGACAATGAGGGTAAATGTGTTGAGAGAATGCTCTCAATCATTCTCAACAATGTAAGTGAGCATGATAGGGTGCTGGAAGAATTGAATGAGAACATCAAATTAATTAATCAAATGATTGGTTCTCATTCCAGATCCATTCAGCTGTTCAAGAACCTTACGGGTCATGTGATGCCTCATCTCCTTCAGGCAAAAAGCAGGGAGTTGCCAAATAATGTTTTGGGTAACCCCAAAAGTGAAGTTTAGGTGTTAACCTGCGTCGTGCCACGACGTTAACTAAGGCGCTGTTTGGGACGCAACCCAAAACCCTTAATTGCTTTAATTTTGTTTAGAAATAATGGTGTGTTGACGTTGTAGGTTTAAGTGTAGAAAGTATTGATAGGTGCAGGTTGGCGAGAAAATGTTCCATTCGGTGCATCGCAGATTAGGTCAGCGATCCCGATGAAGTCCGTCGTTTGGTCTGTCACATTTATTGGAGGTCCTGTAAAGCTAGGTGAAGTAAGTAATAACTCGGCGCGTCGCCGAGTGGATCAAAGGGGCAACTAATGTCGCCGAATGGACGTGAGCTAGATGGGGACTAATAGCCAAAGGTTTTAATGTTTTGAAGTCTTCAGTTTTGGCCGATTTCAAACTTCACAAATTTGCCCTTAGTAAGATTTTCAATACTTTTGCATTCCAAGTATTTTAGTCGTCGATTTGTGCTTGGAATTGGATTACATTGCCACCTAGCACTTCAAATATCCTGTTAATCGACAAATAAGGTTGGTTTTTCCGAATCCCGATGCTACTTTGAAAAATTTGTTCTCTTATTCAATTGGGTTTATCGTATTGATGTGTGCTGGGGATCTCTGATAGACTTAGATTATTGAAATGCGAAGTTCGATTTATAAATCTTGCCCATTTTTTCTTGATTTTTTAAGTCACTTTTTGTTGTGGGTAGAACTGAGTTAACTTTTGTGGGGTTGTGCGTGCGTGACGTTTATCTTGATTAAGTGTTATGCGTCTGAACTTAATTGTACTAGTGCATAGTTTAATTTTGTTTTTGGGGCTAGCGAGGTTGAAGTCGAGATGATAGGTTGGAAATAGGCACGTTGGGACGTTGGGCGAGCTGGGTCGAGCTCGCTAAACCACTCGGCGTATTCTCCTAATGACCCCATCTCACCTTTAATTTCATGCTACTTGTGATATGGGTTCTGTAACTTTCGGCGAGAAATCTTTGATCACCAAAAGTATTTGGCGACTCGCCAAAAGTCTCCTTGATCGCCCTTTGTCTGCACCCCTAACTCCTTATGCATTGTGATCTTCGATGGATTGTCTGTGGTTCGCTGAAGCTATTCGGTGGCACACCAAATGGTCTATCTAGTCTTTCTGCAACTGAATGTCTTTGTTTTGGTTGTCAAATATGTTCTAACATTATCTCAAGACTTTGCAGACATGGTCAGATCAAAAGTTGTAGGAAGAAACATGCCACCTAGACACGTAAAACCACAAGAGTTCAGAAGAACTGCAAAGAGTTAGAACAAGACAACCAGTTTGAGGAGGAGGATGCCCATTAACCCTAATGTCCCTTTGTGGGGTCGAGGGTTCAGCAATGTGATACACGCCTTTGTGGCAGCTCACGAGTTGGACAATATGATCGAGGCTAATATCACTGCAAAAGCTGAAACAGAGAGAAAAGAAAAAAAGAACCAGAAGTAGAATGACAACACTCCGATCACTAATGCCCAGGCAGATGGAGCGACTGCTTAGACATGATCTCTTATTTACCTCCCTCTCTGTCTTGCTTTAATTGTCATTTTGGATATTTTGTCATGTGCATCTGAGGACAAATGCTTTTAATTGTGATGGGGTGAAGCCCACCTTTGTGTGCTACCCGTGTTCATGTTTTGTTTATATTCAGGTTTTGCGCTTATGTTATGAGATTACTGGTTTATATGGATGTTTGAGTTTGTAGCTTCTTTTATTTTAAATTGCTAAATGATTTTGAACTATCCGAAATATTTTGCCACCTCTCGTGTGTTGAATGTGGCTATTTTTTTGCAAAAATGTAAGTCTCGGTTCCAATCAATAACGATGGCTTGAATAGTGCTCTCAATCGAACGAACATGAATGCGCAGCTACAATAAGGCAAAATGAAGGTGCATAGACATTATGTGAACTCTTTTCATCTCGTTATGACTAGTATTGTATCAAATTGGTTATCTTGTGATGATCATTGCACACTAGTGAAAGTGTGGAGTCTTGTTTGACTTTTAGTGTCAATGCCTGTGAACTATGCATGATAGATCCTAGAATTTACCCCGTTGGTCCGGTCAACTAAGTGATTTTATATCTTGATATGATCTTAGTCAACTTTTACGAGTGTGAGCCAATTTGACATATACCTCTTTTGTGACTTACCTTATGAGTGTGTGAACCACTTTTGAACACCCCTTGAGCTTTCCCTTTTCTTTGGAAGAAACTTGATAAATCAATGACCTTACTTTATCCATCATGCATAATCCGCATGAAGTTGTGGTTAGTTGAATAGAAAGCTTAGGCCAAAAGCCTAAGTTGGGGGTGTGGTGAAAAGATAGGGGCAAGTCAAGTAGTGCAAGGAAAGTCTCCTCTTACCCATGGCTTTGAGAAAAATGGAACCCCTCATATATATTAACAAAAAAAAAGAAGACAGAAAAGAAAAAGAAAAAGAATGAAAAAGAAAGTTGTGGAATAAAGTACAAAACAAATGGGATTTCCAAACAATTCATGGAAAGTAAATGATTGGATGACTTATGAGCACTAAAGAGAATGATGAAGGAACGGAAAGGAAGTGTTGTGAGAACCACATCTCATGAGGATGAAAGTCACTAAGCCTAAATGACCATACCTTTGCACTCAATCCCATTAAAAGCCTTGAAAAGACCTTTTTGATCTTGAGTGAGCTGAAACAAATGTTGATTGGAAAATAAGGGCAAACCTTTGGGTTGAAATTATGCATTATGTTCTTCTTTGTGAGTGTGAGCGTTGCATCTGAATCCAAAGCTTTAAACTGTGAAACCATTGTGTGAATATGGAATCATTGTTTGTGTGAGGGCATTTGAACACTATAGTTGAGCTTGAACTTGCATTTGAAGCAAGTATTGTAAGCATCAGATTTGTTGATATTGGTGAGTCACAACTTCAATCTTTGAGTGCACATTTGATCTTTGCATAAGTAAATTGAGTCTTGTTGTGTGCATTCATGATTGAGTCTCGTGTAGCACTATTCGAGACATCCTTTTTTGAACGACAGAACTTGAGTTTGCTTGAGGACAAGCAAAAGTTTAAGTTGGGGGTGTTGATGAGTTCACAAATTGGGCTCATTTAGGGGTATATTTTAATAGAAATTGTGTCCTAAAATGCATATTTAATCTCAATATTCGATGAAAATCCTTAAGTTTCAGGTATTTGAAGTTTAAAGGAAAGAATGGAGACTACGTAGCAAAAAGGAATGAAAAGGTTGAAAAGAATGAAGAAATGAAGGACTGAGGATCGTCGAGTCCACTTGGCAAGTCACCGAAGGGTCTTACTTCGCCTTTTGTTCCAGTGTACTGAGCCCTGACAAAAAGGATCAAGTCGGCGGAAAAAGGGAGCAGTCGGCGCATCGCTGAGAAGTTCCGTGTAGCAGTACCATGCCGCCCAATGACCGAGTACATGACGATGTTGAAGGTTGGTCCAAGATGGCGATGAACTACACCAAAGGGAGAATCGCCGAGTTGATCGGTGATTCCGACTAATGACGCCGAATGATCCACTGCAACACAAATCTGTGAAAACTATAAATACTAGTTAGAGTTGTAGTTTTAAGTATGGAACAATTATTATAATTTTCATATATTATAGTACTTTTTGATATTTTTGCTCTAAGTTTGAGAGGGTTTTGAAGACTTGAAGATCCAAAGGATTTCATCTTCAAGATTAGGATTTGGGTCTCTTGGATTCTTCAATTTTGACGTGTATCTTGACTTCAATCTTTTTACCCAGTTGAATGCAAGCTCAATTTGGTATAAATTTCTATCTCTTATACATGTGTGGCTAAAAGGCCCAATTCTTGGGGTGTGATTTAGCGAATATAGGTTAAGATAATTATTGGGTCTTGCTTTCGTTTAGTGGTTGTGGATGAACTTAATGAGGTTGTAGTTGCAAATATAATCTCATATATGTGTTATCGGCTTGCCCGAGAGAGAGGTCGTATAACTAAGACACTAAATTGATGGACAGTGTGAGTGGGTCGACATGTGGTTCAGCGAGAGAGAGTTAACCCTAGTCCCATGTCCACACACTCAGCTCGAGAGAGTGAGTGGGTTAAGGCGTAGGCTGGTCTTCATGTGGAAAGTGGGTTCCGAGAGGAACGCATTTGAAACGTTGTAAGTTGCTCGAGAGAGAGATTATCCTCTTTAAATTTTAGTGTAGTCACAATTAATCTATGAATCTTCTATCGAAAACATGTATCCAATAATCTAGCTTAACCCGTATTCCCATCACATCCCAAGGATCCCCTCTCATTACTTAGAAATAGTTATTTATTTTGTTGTTTTTACTTACTAGTGAAAAAATCCCCCATTGTTAATAGACACTCTTGTGTCCCCCTTCAATTTACAATGTTTTTAGTCGTTTATGTCTTTAGCTACGACTAGTTAGAACTAAATTTTATTTTTCTGTTAATTCTCAAAACCACTCTCTTGGGAACGATCCCAACCCTTGGTTGGATAACTAAACTATTGTACAATCGTAGACACTTGCATTGGAAGTTGTGTCTTGATTACGCAAACATCAGAATCCCTGCATAAAAATCCTTTAAACATGCTTAAAAGGGACATTTAGTTGTAATCTTACATTTATCAAGTTTAAAAGTCATCATGCACATTTATGAAGAAACATAAGTCAAACCATATCCTAAGCAACCCCAAAGCTATACTAGTGCAATGCAAAGGCAAAATCCCATAATCCTACCAAATGCTAAGTACCACTTTTAGGTCACTAACATCATACATATCATATATTAACCTCATTCATAAACAATACTCATATACAAGTAAGCATTCATGTTCATAAATGGTAGCAAGTAAAATCAACCTTAAGAACCATACATATCATTCTTACATAATTCATAAGTCTTCATAGCATAAAACAACCTTACCACAATTCCTCTTAAAGCCCACTTGTGCAATGCATAAATGGAGTCCCATACCTCAACTCATACTAAGTAGTACCTCTTGAGAAATCATAGCTAATGTCCATATGCTTTATAAAATTCATATAAGGAAATTTAGCCTTAACCGACATAGACCAGGTGAGCTACAGGGAATCCAGTGTCTTACCCCCACACCAAAAAGAGGTGTCCTACTTGCCTAAGGGAGGACTAACATAATAGCTTTTAGGTGGATCCAGTAGCTAAAGACCTATGTGGGCACATAGTTATAGGATAAGGAGATTGCTACTAGAAACCCAGACTTTCTAACGTAAAAGGTTTCCATCTCATGGGTTGACTTACATTGGGAAGCCGTACTTCCTAATGTAAAAGCTTGCATCTCATTTTCATATCCACTCGGTGCTAAGCATAATTCCCTTTAAAAGTCATATTAAGTCTTTACTTAAGTTCATGTTCATGAGAGAATGCACTAGGTAGTCAAGTCAACATGGTGTCATAATAGCTCATAGATTCATTAGGTGAGAATGTCCTTTCAACCTTTGAATCATCAATAAGTGAGTAAAACTTTCACATCATATTCATAGTGTGTTCATGAGAATAGCCTTTCATTCAACATAATAATACGATCATAGTCATAACATATCATACATAGTCCTGTGTAAGGGTGGGGGAGAATGATCTTACAACAATACAACAATTACACCATCATCATATGATCTTCACATTCTAAGTGAATCACAAGCTCATACCCAATTCTCATAAAGAGGTATAAACCTTCGTACATTTGCCCTACAAGAGCCATGAATCACAATCAACCCAAACATATACAATTACTACATAATATAAGAGAAATTTCATGATTCAATAACTAATTCATCATAAACATAATCAATTGACATAATTGTAATATCAACCAACTCACATCATCAATTCATAATTTATCAATATGGGGGAACCATGGGTCTATGGGGATTTATCATAATAAAACAACAATACTCCATCAATCCAACTATAATTCATTATAACCAACCAAAATCAACCATAAATAAACAATTGAAAACGATTTTGAGGGAGACCCATGTCATAGATTGAAAACCCTAGGTTTGGGGAAAATTAGAATCTTGAAAACCAACTTTGAGGGGACTCTATGGGTGGAGACTACCCATAGATGAAAAGAATCCATACCTTGATTGGAAATCCCCACGAAATTTGAGGAAGAACCTTTGAAATCCACAAACCCTAGTTCCAATGGCTCCTCTCTTCTTCCTTGAGTTTAGAGAGAAATATTGAGAGAAGACAAAGTTTTTTATTTGATTTGGGTGTTTGTGAATAATGACTTAGTCTTGTGAATTTTGACTTAAAAACAACTTATATAGTACCCCTAAAAATACCCAAAACAACCCCATTTGAATTGGACTAAAAAGGAAATGACCTAACTAACCTTCATTTAAGTCACCTTGTCAGGGACCACGGGCCACCTTCACGAGTCCCCCGCGGTCCTGCCCGTGAAGGTGAGGCAGTAGCTAGGCTACTCCATGCCCTCAAGCCACCATGCCTAACTCTCCTTCAAGAACGGCTCCATGAGCCGTGGTCAACACCACGAGCCATGGTCCCTTCTGTGAAGTTGAGGTAGTGGCTATACCAAAGGGTGGCCATTTCTCCATGCCCAAGAAAGCTTCACGAGCCCCTTCACGAGCCGTGGATTGCACCACGGTCGGTGGTCCCACTGGTGAACATGGGGCAGTGTGCTCCTAGCTAGGGGCAGTCTTGGCCTTTGGCCCCTTTGCCTTGGCACTTGCCCCTTGGCCTTGACTCAAATAGACCTATTTTCAACCTTAAATGACTTACTAACATTCAGGGAGTCATTTTATGGTTTTTACCTTTATGTTTAGGCTCTAATTTAACTTACCATTTTCCGAAGTGTTAGAAGAACCTCTTAAGGAACCATAGTACATAACTCATGTTCTTTTCTCATAGTTCATGTCATGGTTCATGTTCTTGTAATGTAGGGAAATGTAGCTTTAACCGACATAGACCATGTGAGCTACATGGAATCCGGTGTCATGCCCCACACCGAAAAGAGGTATCCTACTTGCCTAAGGTAGTACTAATATGTTTAGAATTTAGGTGGATCCACTAGCTAAAGACCTATGTGGGCAAATAGTTGTGGGATAAGGAGATTCCATCTCATGAGATAACTATTTTGGGAACCCGGATTGACTGGCGTAAAAGGAACCCATTGGGAAGCTGGACTGACTGGCGTAAAAGCTTCCATCTCATGTTCATATCCATTCTATGCTAAGCATAATTCCATTTAATATTCATGTGAAGCCTTTACTTAAGTTCATGTTTATGGAAGGGTGACTTAACACTCAATCCAATACAATATCATGATATAGCTCATATATTCATTAGGTGAAATGACCTTTCATATTATGTTCATAGTGTTTCATGAGAATAGCCTTTCAATCAACACAACAACATTATCATAGTTATAAACAAATCATGCATAATTATGTGTAAGGGAATGGGGAGAATGATCTTCCAACAATACCAGAATTACACAATAGTCATAGGATCTTCACTTTCTAAGTGAATCATGAGTACATACACAATTCTAGTCAACATGTACAAACCTTGATAATTTTCCCTTCAAGGGATATGGATCAACTCAACCCAAACATCTAGGATTACTACATTAGATAAAGGGAATATCAAGATTCAATAATACAATCAACATCTTAGTCACATCTTAGACATGTTCTTGCCTGGGGTGTGTGTGTGATTGTCCTTTCAATAACACAACAACAACATTATGTTCATAGACACTTCACTCTCAAAGTGTTCATAAACATGCACATAGTATCATAATCATGCATACCCCTCATATCTTGCATTCAAGGATCATGTTAAGTCAACACATCTAGCATTCATCACATGAAACATAGATATAGCCATAAATCAAGTACAACATTCATTCCATGCATAAACTCATATACTCATATTATAGGTCATGTGGGTGAAGTGTATTCACAATAAGGCTATATACAACTCAACATACATAATAGCTTTCTTTTTAAAGCCTTAACATTCTTTGCTTATTCATTTTAGCTTTTACCCTTAACTCCTTAGAAGTCATCTTCATGTTACAAGACGTACTCTCAAGCAATGCCTCGCATGATCATCATTTATACCTAATTCTAAAGGTAATCTAATCACATGCCTCATTCTTGATCAATTAAAGTCATATAGAAGACATATAAACTCCATCTCAATACTACACAACCATGATCATCATATAATCCCTAATCAAATCAATCCATGTATAGAATATTTACTCTTAAGCAATCCATATCTAGGTCATCTAATCTAAGGCAATTCATAAAGAAGTTCATCATACTTAGAAGGTCACATCTAAACCCTCAATTTGTCTCTTTCATGATATAACACTATACTATATCAATTTAACCACAGAATCTTAGGTTAATCAAGGATACATATATGATCAAACTAAAATCATGTAATTACCCCAAGAACAACATTATTCGCATAATTGGGCCAATATATAACAATAACCACATCATGAAGTCAATTTAGTAAAGTGGGGGATTCATGGATTCATGGGGGAAATCATCATAAAACATCAATAATTCATCAATTCAATCATAATTAATCATTTATAAACCATTTAAAACGTTTTGAAGTTGAATCCACCATTTAGATTGAAACCCTAACTTTTGGGGGATTTTGGAAACTTTGAAATCATGTTTTGGAGGGACTCTATGGGTGAATGATACCCATAGATTAAAAGCCACCATACCTTAGGAAGATTTCCACACGAAATATGAGAAGAAAGGCTCTTCCTTGAACCGTAAGCTTGGCCTTGTTCTTGCTCTTCAATGGAGTTTCTAGTGAGAGAATATTTTTGAGAGGAGGGGTGGTTATAATTTGGGGTCTGGAGATATAATGAGTTAATAGGTTGTTTAATGAATTAAAATAGTTTATATATATGTATAAAGACTATATTAAATGGCCCATACTTAAAACTAATTTAAAAAGAATTACCTAAATAGACCCTCCTTTGGCCGAGACTAGGCAGCCTTGAAGGCATGACCTACGACCTGTCCCCCTACGGACCGTGAATGGGTCCACGGGGTGTGATGCAGGTTCCTAGTTCATGACCTGCAGCTCCTATTCAGGGCCTCTTGACCTATGCCCATGAGCTATGGGGCTTGGATGGACCTATGCCCAGTAGGTCTCATCCGTCAAGGAATTCTCGACAACTTTTTGGTTCTTGGTAGCCTTGGGGGTTAGACTTTAGGGTCCTCCTCAAGCACCCTTGGTTGGTCCTTAGGGGGTCTTACCTTGACGTTTAACCCCTATACTCCTGAACCTAGTCTTGGGGAACCATTTTACACTTCTAAACCTCCCACCAAACTCAAACACTCTCACGTAAAGCTCTAATTTCACCTACTAGTTTCCGGGGTGTTACAAAGATAGGTCTCTCAGTTTGTGTATTGATTATCGTCAGTTGATCAAGGTGAAAATTAAGAATATGTATCAACTTCCAAGGATTTATGATTTGTTTGACCAACTACAATGGGCAAGTTACTTCTCAAAAAATGACCTTAGGTCGGGTTATCACCAATTAAGGGTGAGAGGTGATGGTATTCCAAAGATAACCTTTAGAACCCGGTATGGCCATTATGAATTTTTTGAAATGTCGTTGTGGTAGACAAATGCTTCGGTGACGTTTATGGATTTGATGAATATGGTGTTTAAACAATACCTTGAAATGTTTGTGATTGTGTTCATTGATGATTTTTTGATCTATTTAAAGAGTGAGAATGAGCATGTTGATCATTTGAGGATTGTATTACAACTTCTTAAGGACCATCAACTTTTTGCAAAGTTTAGCAAGTGTGAATTTTTGTTATGGTCCGTAGATTTCCTGGGTCATATTGTGTCAAGTAAGGGTATTGAGGTAGATCCTAAGAAGAGGATGCGGTCAAGAATTGGCACAGACCTCTAACTCCTTCGGACATTAGAAGTTTCCTGGGTTTGGTCGGTTATCATATGAGATTTGTTAAGGGATTTTATTCCATTTCCTCTTCGTTGACGGCAACTCAAAAGAAGGCTAAGTTCATTTGGTCGGGAGCTTGTGAGAAAAGTTTCCAAGACTTGGAAGATAGACTTACTTCTGCTCCGGTGTTGACTTTACCGAAAGGCACTGCTGATTTTATGGTCTATTGTGATGCCTCTAGAGTTGGGTTGGGATGTCTACTTTTGGAAAAATGGTAAAGTGATTGCCTATGCTTCAAGAAAACTGAAGGTCCATGAGAAGAATTATCCTACCTATGACCTTGAGTTAGCGGCGACTGTCTTTGCCTTGAAGATTTGGAGACATTATTTGTGTGGGGTTCTTGTTGACGTATTTACCAATCATAAGATTTTAAAATACATGTTTAGTCAAAATGATTTGAATCTTCTCCAAAAAAGGTGGCTTGAATTATTGAATGATTATGACATGAATGTTCTCTATCACCTCGGTAAGGTAAATGTGGTAGCGGATGCCCTTAGTCAATTGTCTATGGGTAGTGTCACGTAGATGTAACAAGGAGTACAAGACCCCGAGAGGCCTCATACAATACACATATGATACCATTACATAAAGTAATAGAAAAGGTCCGGAAATTTAAAGCTTTATCAATACAATCAAAGTCTTTATAAAGGAAGCAGAAGTCTAATACTATTGTCTCAAACCATCTAAAACATCATGAATAAAGTTTTGGGTCACAACCCATACAACAGTCCAAAACATAAAAGAAAGTGGTGATCATATCCTCGAATGCAATGAGGACTCACCAATCTTCACTTCCTTGAGCTACTATGATGCTAGCCACGAGAATTAGTGTCAATATCACTGAACCCTACATTTGATAAGAATGTAGGCAATGTATGCGTTAGTACAATTAAGTACTAAATATGATAGGTAGCATAAACAACATAAGCATAATGGTTAGCCAATATAAACCATAAGCATAAATCAACATCATAATAAGAGAGGAATACTTCTCTAGCAACCTTACTCATCCTTAGTCAAGACTTGGGTCACCCGTCTCTACTCAAGCTTACCACATGGAAGTCATCTCTAGCAACAATCCAAATTATTCATTCTTTACATCATAGTGTCACCATTCATACTTACTTTTAAAGACCTGGGGATTCACCTCTTTGCCTAGCTTATAAAGGCTAATGGGTACTCGCCTCTTGCCTTACTTACTTTTATATTGCAAGTATTTGCCTCCTGATGTTTGCCATAATCAATGACACAACTTTCAATTCAAGTGTCTACGATCGTGCAATCGTATAATAACCCAACCAAAGGTTGGGGTCGTCCCAAGAGAGTGGTTTTGAGAATTAACAGAAAAATAAATTTAGCTCTAACTAGTCGAGCTAAAGATATTAATGAACAAAAACATAGTAAATAAAATGGGATGACACGAAAGTGTCAAATATCGAATGGGGGTTTTGTCACAAGTAAGTAAAAACAACAAAAAATAAGAAGAAAATCAAGTATGGGGAAAGTTCTTGGGGTGTGACCGCAATACAAGTTGAGATAAATCATTGGGTACATGCTTTCGATAGGAAATTTGCAAGATAATAGTGACTAGACTAAGCTTTAAATGGAAATAAATCCGCTCTCGGCCAAGCCGAAAACACATGGGTGGTTTTGTATTTGCAACTACAAACCCATTTATTAAAACCCACAACCACTAGGTGAAATCACCATTAAAATACATCTAGCCTATCAGCAAGCAAGACCCAACAATAATATGAACACATATTTGCTAAATCACACCCCAAGAATGGGGGTTTTTAGCCACACATCAAGAAATAACAAAATACACCTAACATGATAGTGAAATCAACTGGGTATAAGATATTAAACATTGATTTAAGCCAAGGAAGAAGAATGGAGAAGACCCACTTCCAACTTGGGGAAGATGAAATCCTTCTTTCTTCAAATCTCACCAAAAACCCTCTTCAAACTTGAGAGAAAAATATATTCCAAAAAGTACTATTCTATTATGAAAAATAATAATAATGGTTCCAGCTCTACATACTTAAAAATTAATAAAGAGTTTAGTATTTATAGCCATCTAGAAAAAAGTGTTGGCGGATAGCTCGGCGAAGTTAGTCGAGTTCACCGAATGACTTGGCGACTCGCCCTTCTTCTGTTTCATCATCGTTTTGTGCTTCCCTTCAGTATCTTCACGTTCTGGACCATTGGGTGGTATAGTACTACTTTGTGGAACTTTTTGGCGAAACGCCGACTGCTCCTTTCATTACCTTTTTTATCCTCTTCCTTCACAGTGCTTCACGTATTGGAACAAAGGGCAGGATCTGTCCCTTTGGCGACTCGCCAAGTGTGCTTGGCGGAGCTCAGGTTTCAGGTTCTTCGTTCTTTTTAGCCCTTTTTGTTCCTTTTTGCGCCTAGGCGTCCGTGCTTTCGCTAAAACTTCAAACAACTGAAACTTAAGAGTTTCCATTAGATATTAAGATAAAATAAGCATTCGAGGACACTATTTCTATCAAAATAAAGCCCAAAATGAGTCCAATTTGTGGACTCATCAACACCCCCAACTTAAATATTTGTTTGTCCTCAAGCAAACTTAAGTTCAACCATTCAAAAAAGGTGCCTCAAATAGTGCTACACAAGACTCAATCATGAATGCACACAACAAGACTCAATTTACTTATGCAAGTATCAATTGTGTACTCAAAGATTCAGGTTGTGACACACCATTACCAAAGATTCTCATGCTCGCAATATTTGCTACTTGTGCAAGTTCAAGCTCAACAAAAAGTATGTAAATGCCCTCACATAAAGAATGATTCCATATCCACACACAGAGGTTAATCAATTGAAGATCTGGAATCAGATGCAACGCTCACACTAAAAAATGAGGAACACAATGCATGTTTTCACCCATAGGTTTGCCTTATTTTCCAATTGATTTTCAATTTGGCTTACTCAAGATCAAAAAGGTCTTTCTAAGGCTTGTAATGGGGATGAGTGCAAATGTATGGTCTTTTAGGCTCAGTGACTTCGTCCTCATGAGATGTGATACTCTCAAGGCATTTTTTTTCCTTTATCAATTCTTTTTCTAGTGCTTCTAAGTCACC
Organism: Solanum tuberosum; assembly: GCF_000226075.1. Taxonomy (NCBI): domain Eukaryota; kingdom Viridiplantae; phylum Streptophyta; class Magnoliopsida; order Solanales; family Solanaceae; genus Solanum; species Solanum tuberosum. The sequence goes on from NW_006238956.1 coordinate 575,710, forward strand.
TTTTTATTCACCTCCATTGATTGCTTGAAACCCGATTCCCTTCGTACTTTATTCCACATTGTTTTTTTTAATTTTTTTTTTTGAAGGGGTTCCATTTTTATGCAATGCCATGAGTAAGGGGGACTTTTTTTGCACCTTTTGACTTGTCCTTTTCCTTTTCACCACACCCCCAACTTAGGCTTTTGGCCTAAGTTGGCTATTCGTTTAAACCACAAATTAAGAGGATTATAGGTACTAGCTCAAGTAAGGTCTAGGTTTCATCAAGGTTCTTCCAAATAAAGGTAAGGCTCAAAGGGTGTTCAAAAGAGTTTCACACTCTCACGGGTAGGCCACAAAAGAGGTATATGTCAAATTTGGCTCACATTCTTTAAAGTTGCCTATGATCATCTCAAGAGGACACCTTTCTAAATCAATCAGACTAACGGGGAAAATTATAGGTTTATTCATGCATGGATTAAAGCAAGCTAATCACACAAGGCATTGACACTTGAGTCAAACAAGACTACACATTTTCGCTAGTGTGCAAATGTCTTTACAAGAGAATCAATTCGATAAATGGCTAATAATAACGAGATGCAAAGAGTTTACATATTATTTATGCAACTTCATTTGGTCTCGTTGTAACCGTGCATTCATGTTCGTTCAATTGAGAGCACTATTCAAGTCATTGGTATTGATCAAAACTGAGACTCAAATTTTTGCAAAAGGACAACCACATTCAACTCAGGAGGGGTGGCGAAAAAGTGCGAAAAATTTAAAAATTTCCGGAAGGGTCAAAAATCATTTGCAATTAAAAACAGAAGGGAGCCATGAGCTCAAACATCCACAGAAAAACAGTGTTGACAACATTTAAACAGAACAACCCAAATGTATACAAAACAACATGAACATCCATAGCAAGCAACAAAAGGTGTGGGCCTCACCCCACCACAAATAAAAGCCATTTGTCCTCAAATGCAAATAAAAGTAGTGCAAAAGTAGATGTAAGTAAGATAGAGAGAAAGGTAGAGAAAGGTTATGTGTATGCAGTCTCTCTATCTGTCGGGGCATCAGTGCCTGATGTGTTAGCCTGAAATATGACAATGGTCCCCGGATTGTCATTCTGGTTCTCATTGTTTTCATTTGCCCTAGCTTCTGCACCGATGTTAGTAGCAACCATTCTGTCCACGCCATGGCTCACCAAAAAAGAGTTTATAGCCGTGTAGACTCTACGTTTCTACGAAAGAATAGTAGGATCAATGGGGACCCTTCAGTTGGAGCTTGCCTTTTTACTTTCTCTTCTCTCTTTTGCTAGTTCTGCTATCTTCTCGTCTCTTTTGAAATTTCGTTCTCTTACATGTCGGGGTGGCATATCTATTCCTGCGACCGTTTGTCTAGCCATTTCTGTAAAAGACTTCGAGACAAAGGTAGCCAATATTTAAACAGGAGCAGGGGAGTCCTGGGTGTAGAATTGCTTCACCAAAATAATTGGTGAGGTGCGCATCCAATTAGGCAGTTCGCTGAAAATGATGCATAGATGGCACAATGGTGCAGATAAAGAGCAGATGAGGAGGCTTTCGGCGAGTTGTCTAGTGTTCTTGGCGACATCATACTAACCGCCGAAAGTAACAGATCAATCGATACATGCAGCATTATGTTAAAGGTGAAATGGGAAAGTTAGGCGAACCACTGAGCAATTCGGCAAGCTCAATATAGCTTGCCAAACTACCCAACGTGTCTATTTTCAACCCATTTCTTTCAAATTCAACGTCGCAACGCCTGATAACGCAATGTAAGTTTGTACAACACAAATTTAATGAATATCCAACACAATTTGAGCACCCCCATGGCAAGATAATTTAACTCAAAAGCACAGTCGAGTGGGATTCCATGAATTTTGCAAATATTACCGAATAATAATTGATAATGCATGTGATCCCATCGACTCAGAAACTCAGCAAGGATTTAACGATATCGATATCATGCAAATGAGTACAAAAATGTTGATCAAATAACTTAGGGGTTTGATTTCCAACCTTTGATACCGAATTGGATAGTACTGACGTGCTAGGTAGCAATGCGATCCAAATCCAAGCAAAATTTGACACTTAAAATACTCTAAAAATGCAAGAAATGTAACTACTAGAGGGCAAGTGTGAATTTGCAAAAAGGGACAAAGTGAAAGAAACTGAGTGAAATAGAACTTTTATACCTGTGGCTTTTGACCGTCCAGTTTCTACTCATTTGGTGATGTTAGTCAGTCTCGCTCAATTACTCGGTGAAGCACCGAATATCTAATTTTCTCACAGAATATAACAGAGTCTTCAGTTTAGGTGGACTGTGCATCAGCGGTCTTTGTTGAGATCGCCAATTGGGTTGGTGATGTGCCAACGAAATTCACACTCCACCGAGTTTTACAGACTCAACCTTTAAGATGTATTGCATCAAAGGGTGGGAATGATCAGGTATGCCGAACTTGTCAACAATCCGCCCAACTGAACTGTTGTTTGCCTCCATACATCTTTTCAAGCACCTTCCTTACTCAATCTGTACAAATAACACAATATTATTTTATCAAGATAACAAAAAACAAGTAAATGGTTTTGGGTTGCCTCCCAAACAACGCCTTAGTTAACGTCATGGCGCGACACAAGTTAAATTTCAAACCTCACTCTTGAGGTTAGCTGTAGTATCACTAGGGAAACCCCCCTGCTGTCTCGTGTTTAGATGAGATGAGATATGACCCATTTGGGTCTCTAACTGCTTGATTGAAACTGAATGAGAAGTGACGGTCTAGCTGATGGTAGACACATCATCTTTCATGCCTTTTAGCATTTTGTCTAACCCTTCAACTTTGTTTAGGATACGCAAGAGCATATCCTCGGACTTACCACCTTCCGAATCCTTGGGATTTTGTTGCTCGTAGGGAGACACATATCTATCCTTCTACCAATCCTTTCTATTTGGATTTTGGTCCCTCTATTTACGGTCTTGATCTTTCCATCCTTCGTCTCTACCCCAACCTTGGTTACCACCCTGCCTTGGGTAGTTTGAACGATAACCACCGCCTTTGTTCGCTAGAAAGTCTACTTCCTCGCTATACAGAGCTTCAAACTTCATGTCATCAGGATTCATGCTCCCAACCCCCATAACATTGGCACCATGGGTACCAGCCCCCATGAAATTCTTTGATAGAATATCAAGTTGTGTCATAATCTTAACCATGTTTTGGTTTCTCTCATTGTCCTTTTCAATCTGCTCCATAGATAACTGGAAGGTGACAGGGGAGACTTGGTCCTCGCGAATGTACCACGCTCTGTTGATGGTTGTCATACCATCTAAATGCTAGACTACTACTACGTATGGCTGCTGCATTAAACCTCCGGGTGAGAGTTGATCAGTGACACCTTTGTTTATCGAGTCTAATCTCCGATAGAAGTATTGAAGGAGTACATTATTAGGGAGACCATGGGTTGGACATTGCTGCAACAGTTATTTAAATCAGAGCCAAATTTCGTGTAGAGGTTTTATATTCAATCGCTTGAAGCTTTGGATGTTGTCCCGAATAGTCATCATCTTCGAGGGAGGAAAAAATCACACATTAGTTGTGGAAACAAACTCCTCCGACGAAGTGATTGAGTTTCGTGGCAACTGAGCCAGCCACTTGCATGCCTCGCCCATCAAAGAAATAGGGAATAGCCTCAATCAAACTAATTCCTGAGAGATGTTTTTGAACGAGAATGGTCCACACACATCTACGAAGTTTTGAAGATGCTCGTGTTGGTCCTCATGATCTAATCCACTAAAAAGTCCCTTTAGTTGCAAAAGTTGTAACATGGTGCTTGTTATGTGGAATACAGTGTTTCTCTCTACTGGAGGTAGACGGATAGCTCCAACACCTCCCATGAGAGGCGAATCATTGATATTGGGCTCTTGGACATCGTTGAAGTTGTCGATGTCATCCTGATGGCCCACCTGGCTCCCGTTACTATCGTTAATACTCATGCTTTCTGAAACTTTACACACTTAACAAAAGAAAACTAAAAATTAAATTAGTAATCAATACACTAAGAAGAAAAAAAATTCTACTACTTAAAAAATTCTCAAATAATACCACTCCCCGGCAGCGGCGCCATTTTGATGTTTGCCGTAATCAACGACACAACTTCCAATTCAAGTGTCTACGATCGTGCAATAGTATAATAACCCAACCAAGGGTTGGTGTTATCCCAAGGGAGTGGTTTTGAGAATTAATAGAAAAATAAAATTTATCTCTAACGAGTCATAGCTAAAGATATTTACGAACAAAAACATATTAAATAAAAGGGGATAACAGGAAAGTGTCAAATATCAAATGGGAGTTTTGTCAACAAGTAAGTAAAAATAGCAAAAATTAACAAGAAAATCAAGTATGGGGAAAGTTCTTGGGATGTGACCGCAATACAAGTTGAGATAAAATCGTTGGGTACATGCTTTCGATAGGAATTTTGCAAGATAATAGTGACTAGGCTAAAGCTTTAAATGAAAATAAATTCCCTCTCGGGAAACTTACCCCATTTCAAATGGGTTCCTCTTGGACACCAATTTGCTGCATGAAGGCCAGCCTATGCCTTACCCCGCTCACTCTCTCTAGCCGAGTGTTAGGATATAGGACTAGGGCTCACCCTCTCGGGCTGAACCTCAGGTTGACCCAATTCTTAGGCAATTAGTATAGCGGTCTTTGTTTCACGATCTCCCTCTCGGGAAAGCTGAAAACACATGGGTGGTTTTGTATTTGCAACTACAAACCTATTAAATTAAACCACAAATACTAGGTGAAATCATCATTAAAATACATCTAACCTATCAGCAAGCAAGATCCAACAATAATATCAACACATATTTGCTAAATCACACCCAAGAATGGGGGGTTTTAGCCACACATAAATAAATAACAAAATACACCTAACATGATAGTCAAATCAACTGGGTATACAAAATTAAACCTTGATTTAAGCAAAGGAAGAAGAATGGAGAAGACCCACTTCCAACTTGGGGAAGATGAAATCCTTCTTTCTTCAAGTCTCCCCAAAAACCCTCTCCAAACTTGAGAGAAAAATATATTTCAAAAAGTACTATTCTATTATGAATAATAATAATAATGGTTCCAGCTCTACATACTTAAAAATTAATAAAGAGTTTAGTATTTATAGCCATCAGAAAGTAGTGCTGGTGGATAGTTTGGCGAAGTTAGTCGAGTTCACCGAATGACTCGGCGACTCGCCCTTCTTCTGTCTCATTGCCGTTTTGTTCTTACCTTCAGCATCTTCACGTTCTGGACTGTTAGACGGTATAGTACTGCTTCGCGGAACTTTTCGGCGAAGCACCGACTGCTCTTTTCATCACCATTTTGCTCATTTTCCTTTAAGGCTTCGCGTACTGGAACAAATGGCGGGATATGTCCCTTTGGCAACTCGCCAAGTGTGCTTGGCGGAGCTCAGGTTTCACCTTCTTCGTTCTTTTCATCCATTTTTTTCCTTTTTCCTCCTAAGCATCCATGCTTTCGCTAAAACTTCAAACACCTGAAACTTAAGAGTTTTCATTATATATTGAGATAAAATAGGCATTCGAGGACACTATTTCTATCAAAATAAAGCCCAAAATGGGTTCAATTTGTGGACTCATCACCTCCACAACCTCATCACATGATGTACTCGTCTCTACATCATTTATAATATAATGATGGTACTCGCCTCCATATTACTTCATAGGGATCATGGATACTTGCCTCCATGTCCATTCAATATAATATGAACATGGGGACTCACCTATTGTTAAATACTAAGGACTAGGGGAATATCATCATATCCTTTCTTATTGGTGTCATGGGTAATCACTTCTAGCCTCATTAAATACATAGTCTTTTAGTGTAGATTCATTTTAGGTGAGCAATCCTTTCAATCTAGAATCATTCATGTGAGAAAGCCTTTCGCATTCATAGATTCATAATTAGCAATAATTCATGTGGAAAGTATCCCTTCCACAACAATGACATCAATTACCAACAATTCCTATCATAAGCTTTACTCTCAAGCCCTATATATCATTATCATCATCTAAGAATCATTGTTAAGCATTTCTAATCACAATTCATCAATCCTTTAAGGGTACATCTAAACCCACAAAGTTTCCCTTCATGGCATCAACCCAATTATATCAAATTTAGGTTAGAATCATGGCATAGGCATGGATACATGTATTTTCATTCTAGAAACATGTAATTATACTAATTCTACCATAAACAATCACAATCCACTCAATTAGATCCATAATCATCATAACCCAAAACAATTGAAAAACCCTAGCTAGAATTAAGGAATTCTTCATCAAATTGGGGACTTCTAGAGGACTCCATGAATAGAAAATTTCCATGGATGAAGAGTTATCATACCTTGATCACAAAGACCTCAAAATATTTAAAATTGGAGACTTGATTGACCTAGCTTCCTCTTCTTCCTTCTTCTTCCAACTTCTACAGAGAGAATATTTTAGAGGAGTTTTGGGAATTCTTTTGGGATTTTGAGAAAATGACTTATATGAGGGATTTTGGGGGTTAAAATTAGATATATAGGTGTCCTATACTTAGTTAAAAATGACACCACTTTGATTTCAGTAAAACCAAAAAAGACCCAATTGCCCCTACAAATAACTGCGCGGCCAAGACCAACGGACCATGAATGGACTTACGGTCCGTCCTAGTTGGTCGTGGTTCGTGGTCAAAAATTTGATTTTTGGGCCTTGGACCTAGAACTCCCAACCGCGTATGTGGACCCATCTGCGGGGCGTGGGTCCAGGCGTGGTTTCTACCTTTAGGCAGTTTTCCATGGTGCCTATCAACGAGGTCCACCCAACGGGCGTGGGTGTAAGCACGGGGCATGGTTAGCCCTCGTGGGTGGCACCTGGATGTCTTGAAATTTTGTAAGATTTCCTCTTTCAGGTAAGGAGTGTTACTTTATCTTTCTCTTGGGATCATTTTTCCTCGAATGAGATTCTAAGCACATTTCTAGACAAAAGACTCAAGACTAGCAGCCCAACATGTATTCAAGATATCATCTCAAAACATTTTCGGAAACTCAGTAACAACGGGGATCGACTCAAGAATAGGGGTTTCAGAATAAAGATCCTTCACCCTAACTAGATGATAAATGCAACCCTTAGAAATCATCTTTCTAGCTTTAAGACAAGAGACAAACTGACCCTCAGGCATAGAATTTCCCCCTTTCCACTCTAGGATAGGCTAATTTGGAAACTGAAATTTGACTACACGAGTTCTACAATCAATAGAAGCATAACATGAATGCAACTAATCCAGACCAAAGATAACATCAAAGTATAAAATATCAAGCTCTACCAAGTCAACAAGAGTAACTCTATGGGACAAGGAAACGGGACACTTTCTATACACCCTCTTAGCCAAAATAGAATCACCAACAACAGTAGAGACTGAAAAAGGTTCAAACAACTCATCTAGAAGAACATCAAACCTCATAGCCATTTATGGCGTCACAAAGACACGATAGCACCGAGATCAAGTAAAGTATAAACAACTAATTTGTAACACCTCAGAATCTAGTAGCCTAAACTAGGGTTTAGTGTGAGGGTTCAAGCCAAGGAAAATGGGAAAGGGACAAGGGGAAGGGACCAAGGTTGCCCAAACATCCCCAAGAACTGCCTCACCCTTCACGACCACCACCATGACCAGTGGTAAGGACCACGGCCCGTGGCGGCTAGGTAGTAGCTCCCCTAGGGCTACCCAAAGTTGGCTCACCTTTACGAGCCACTTCACGGCTAATGGTGAAGACCACGATTTGTGGGAAGGCTCGGTGATGGCTTCACCTCTTAGAGGCCCAGAAAAGGTGGCCTAGACACTGATCCATGACCATGAGTAGGGCCACACCCAGTGGTGTGGACCAAGGCTTGTGGTGGCTCTCGTGAGGCCTGGACAATGGGCTACCAAGTGAGGGCAATTTGGGTAATTCTGGTTTAAGTTAGATTAAAGTGAGGTTGTTTTGCCTTAGTATAGGGTCCCTATATAAGTGATTTTAACTCTTAAACTCACCCAATTAAGTCATATATTCCAAAACCCAAAATAATTACCAAAGTTCATCCTCTCCAAAATATTTCTCTCTAGAAACTTGAAGAAAAAGGATATTCAAGCTAGGGTTCAAGGGCAAGATTTTGTACATAAATTTATTTGGTCTTTGATAGTAAGGCATTGTTAATTTAAATCCGTTGATACCTTTTATCCATGGAGATCCCTCAAAATCTTTAATTTCAAAAAGATAGAAATCCCCAATTGTTAGGGTTTGATTCAAAATTCATGGGTTTCTTTATAACTTGATTTAAATGATTGAATTGAGTTATATTAGGCATGAATTGAAGGTTTCCTTTGATTTTTATGATGTTTTCCCATGAACCCATGTAATTCCCATATATCTCAAAGTTGATGATATTATGTGGGTCTTTATTGATGAAAGAGGAGTTTTATGAATTAATGCATGAGGTGATAGAATAACATGAATTATAATGAAATTCATGTCTAATGCTTGATTCTAGATGTGATGATTGAAAGTAGGTTTTGAACCTCAAGGAGGTAATGTATGATATTATATATTTTCTATGATATCTATGACATTGTCTTAATGATGCTTTGAGAGAAAAGTATCAATGATGTTATTGTTGTGTTGTAGAAAGGACATTCTCATAAAAAACATTGAGCATGATGTGGAAGGGTTTCTCACATAATGAATATTCTAAGGTTGAAAGGCTTTCTCACCTAATTGAATCTAAAATCAAGTAATCATGGACGGTGAAAGGTTTCATCACATATGGTCTAAAGAGCTATCCTAATGATCTAACTAGAATCGGTAGGCCATGGGTACCCTTTCATGAATAATGAGGTTAGGAATGAAATAATGTCTCTGAGGGATTTAATTCTTAGCATCGAGTGGATATTGTATTGAGATGGACGCTCTCCCATAGAAAGGCCGCATTTCTAGAAGCGATTTCTAAAAGCAATCTCTTGAGATGGAAGTTCCTCCGTAGAAATGTAGGGTTTCTAGTTGTAAACTCCTTATCCCATAAACTATGTGCCTCCATAGGTTATTTAGCTAGTGGACCCACCTAAGCTAAGATTTACCGGTTCTACCTTAGGAAAGTAGACAAACCATTTTCGGTGTGGAAGACATCGGGAGATCATGTTATAGCTCATATGGTCTTAATGTCGGTTAAGTCTTATTTCAACATCAAGATTAATAATGAACTAAGACATGCTTAAATAAGTATGTCGTAGTGTTCACACGTTTTATGGATGATGCTAGCTTGCATTGAAGTTGATGTTATGACTTATGTTTTCAAACTATCTCTAAGATGATATTTAAACTTGGTAAATTGCAAGCCTTGAAATGAAATGTCGCTTTTAGCATGTTTTAAATGTTTTTATACATGACTATCATACTTGGTGCATTTTTGTACAAACACATATTCTTGCCTATATATTTTCCAAATGTAGGGTCCGGTACTCAATGTCACGACCCGAGCCTACACCATGGATGTGACACGACGTACAAGACTCGAAAGAACGTAATACAAGACTCATATCATATCATAACATAAGAAATTATGCGGAATTTAAAAACTTTTATCTATAAAATCGAAGTCTTTTATAAAAAGCAAGTGGAAGTCTAACTTGTCTCAAATATCCATCTAATACAATCTTAGAATCAACAATAGGGTCACATCCCTTCAACATAATTCGAAACAAAAAATGACTAGAAAGAAACTACTAATGACTCAGACGTCGTCGAAACTTTAGGACTCACAACAAGCTAGGAGAATAGTCGATCCAATCTTGAATTCAAAAGAAGATCTCCTTAAGAACCGGAACCTACACTTTGTAGAAAATATTGAAAAAATATGGGTTAGTACAAAAATGCACTAAGTATGATAGTCATGCAAAAATCACGCTAAAAAGGACAATTTAGTTGAAAACCATGCTATATGCCATGTTTGAGAAATATCATTGAACTTTAGTATGAAAGCATAAGCCACAAGTATATTCAACATGTAAATCATTATAACATATTAGAACCACCTCTTAGGTAACCCTAAGTTATACTTGTGCAATGTATGAATGGCATCCCATAATATCCCTCATACTAAGTATCCCTTTGAGTCCACCATAGTAATGTTTGCCATTCTTTGATCCCATCAATAGTTAATACTCATAGACAAGAAACATTCACATTTAATAAGTAAGGTCAAGGAAAGCAACTCATAGAAACAATACAAGTTAAGCATTCATCATTACATTTAGCTTTCATGTCAATTTTCTCAATAGCATCATTAAAAGCATATTTATTTCATTAGACATTATGACATTTGAGGAACACACCATAACAACTCTTAAAGCCTACTCGTGCAATGCATGGATAAAGTCCCATACCCTAACCCACACTTCATAAAACCTCTTGAGTAACCATAGCACATAACTCACATGATGGGAAATAAGCCCTAACCGACATAGACGATGTGAGAAAAGCACGAAATCCTGTGTCTATCCTACACGGTAAAGGGTTGGTCTACTTGCCTAAGGTAGAACCGGTAATATTTTAGCTAAGATGGATCTACTAGCTAATAACCTATGTGGGCACATAGTTATGGGATAAGGAGGTTGTTACTTGAAACCTAACCTAACATGAGGAGAGCTTCCACCTCACAATATCCACTCGGTGCTAAGCATTCAATTCCCATTGAGAAGGGCATTCTCTTTTAACATTATTACACATGACAAGGATGCCATTCCCCTACCTACCTATGGTACATTGCTACACACATCAAAGGGTTCCACTAGCCTACAGATTCAAGGTACATTATTAGAATATCTCATTGAATCATCATGAAAGGGATACCATTGGTCTACCGATTCAAGGTTCATCATTAGAGTAGTTCATGGAATCATCATGAAAGAATACTTTTGGTCTACCGATTCAAGATTAAGCCTTAGAATACTTCATTAGTCATTTATGAAACGGATGACATTGGCCTACCGATTCAAGGTTCATTATTACACATTAAGAGGATTCCCTAAGCCTACTAATTCAAGGTATATCAATCAAGATCACTTTTAATTACTCATGAAGAGGATGCCCTAAGCCTACCAATTCAAGGTATATTATACATTGATGAAACCTTCACAACATCTAATTATCATACACAAATGTATAATTGGAAATAACCTTTCAACAACACCACACATGCATTATAGTCATGATCACATTACTTTCAAAGAAATCACAAAACATGTCCATAAACATCATGATTATACAAACTTCTCATAATTTAATCATATAAGGCCATGAATCACAATTCACCACCACAACTAGAATTTCTACAATTAGGCACGGATAATAACATATTTCAAGTAACTAAACTACTACAATAATAATTTCAGAGCATTCACCTAACTACAATTTATCTACATCACATAGTCACATATTAAAGATATGGGGAATTCATGGATTTGTGGGAGATTTTATCATAAAACGACCATAAAACAACAATTCATTCTTAATATATGATAATTAAATCATTGAAAACATTTTTAGGAAGAATCCATGACTTGGAGTGAAAACCCTACGTTTTGAAGTATATCCTACTTTGAAATTGAAAGTTTGAGGACTTCATGGAAGAAATTTTTCCATGAATCAAGACTACCGTACCTTAGGTGAAGAAATCCAACAAATTCGAATAAAAAAGCTTCCTTCTTCAATTCCTAACTTGATCTTCTTCTTCTTCTTCATTGGAATTTAGAGAGAAGATTTTTGAGAGGGTTAAGTTGGTTATGATTTGGGTAATTGGGATTTATGAATTATATGAGGTGGTTAAAGGCTAAAAAGTACTTATATAGGTCCAAATAAACAATATAAACCGACTTCACTTCAAATTACCCTTGAAAGGAATTACCTAATTTACCCATCCCTTGGCTGAGACTCGAGTAGAATTGCAGGCATGACCTACGACTGGGACCTACGGTCGTTGGATGGGCCTACTGGCCGTCCTGCAGGTCCGTAGGTCCTGAACTGAAGCTATTCACTTGAGGTCTTGACCCAGGAGGCATGGATTGACCTACGCCTCGTAGGTCCCATCCGTAGCTTAGACTTTTGGGCAGCTTTGGGTAGTCTAGGGGGTTAGGCTTTAGGTCCATCCTCAAGGACCCTTGGTTGGTCCTTAGGGGGTCGTACCTTAACGTCTAACCCCTAAACACCTCATCCTAAGTACGGGGAGCCATTTTACAACATTAACTCACACATCAAACTCTAAAACTCTCACGTAAGGCTCTAGTTTCACCTACTAGTTTCTGAGGTGTTACAATATCTCCCCCTTGGGAACATTCATCCTCGAATGATGGTTTAGACACCTTAAGGAATTAAAGACTCAAAACTAGCCGCCAATCATGCATGAAACATCAAAATAATGCATAATTCAAAGGAGAAAACGTCAACTCCATCTCAATATACTCAATGCAACACAAGGAAGTAGGAACTAAATCTAACAACCCATTATGCATGAAAACTTCAACATTGCTCAATTTCATAGGAGGAACTATCTTATCCAACTCAAAGCATGCTCATCACAACATCATGAAGAAAATCATGCAATTACTCTCAAAATCAAATTTAAGCATGTTCAACAATTCATCTCATGAAGCATATATGCAACTAAATCCACATAAACATGAGGAAAAAAAAATCATGAAACCTTATTTGCTCATTAAACATGAATTTCATCAAGAACATGCATGCATAACCTAAGGAGATCATGGAAACACATAAATCACACATGACTCCAAAAAATGAAACAACTACAAGGAACTCTTTGTCTCAATCTTGAATATGAATAGAAGAAAGAGACAAGGATATCGGAACTCTCAACAACCTTGCCTTCTAAGAATACCATCACCCTCTTGGGAGTAAACCCCTACTATGGCTAACATGAAAATCTATCAAATAGCATAGGGACCTTAATAAAACATTTACAGCTATAGGAATTTATCAACATGCTGGTGACTTCATCTAAATGGGCTCCTTTGTCCTCTTTAGACTGAAGTGCATAGAAACGACCATACTTTGGAACATTAGGATCCGGGCCACTAAGAGAAGCGTGTTTGGCCTCTCTTCCTTTTGCCGAGAGTGTAGGGCAATCTTTCACTTGATGATCACTCTTTCCACAATCACAACATCCATTTGTACTTGCTAGGCACTTCCCATGGTGTTTCTTTCCACATTTAGTGCAAGTAGGCTTAAGAAATGGAGACCCACTACCTTTCTCTTGGTGTTATCGAGGAGGGTTTGAAGAATCTTGGTTGGACAATCTCTTTTTGAACCTTGGTTGACCTTGTTCGTCGGACCTAGCTCTCTTCATCTCTCTATTCTTTCTCTTTAGTTTTGACTCCTCAGTTTGTTGAGCATACACCATAAGCCTAGAGATATTCATGTTATCATGGATATTTTCCATACAACATTCTTCCCCAACTAAGTCAGACACACCCGTCACAAATTGACTCATCTCATCCCTCGGATCCGCCACCATAGATGGAGCATACTTGGATAATAGGTTAATTTCAAAGCATACTCTTGAACACTAATGCTACCTTGCCAAAGGTTAATGAATTCCTCTACCTTAGCTTCCCTTAACTCATGGGAAACGAACATATTAATGAATTATTTCTTTAACACCTCCCAATCAATAGGACCCGCTCCTACCGGCCTATTTTTCTTCCATTGAGTATACCAAACTTGAGCGACATCCTTCAATTGATAAGTGGATAGCTCTGCCTTTTCTACTGAGCTCACCCCTATAGCATCAACTACCTTGTAAGTCTCATCAACAAATTCTTGAGGATCCTCTCCCACCTTGGAACCAAGAAACATGAGAGTATTCATTCTTACAAAATCACTCAATTTAGAGGCCGTAGAGTTCACATTAGGGTTCACATGAGTCCGAACATCTCTATTGGCTTGGGCCGTTATTTCTTGGGCTTGTGTTGCCATAACTTGAGCCATCATTAGAAGAGCCGACCTAACTTCCTCATTCGACATAACATGAGGGTTAATCGAAGCTTGATAAGCTTGATTTGCTTGAGGATCTTCGTAATTGACATTGTTACCCTCCATTCTTATTGTGTTAGTCCTTTGTGTATTCATTTCCTAAAAACACAAGAGAAGGGTTAGGAGAGGGACTTTATAGAGCTAAACTCTATGGCACAACTTAAGAGTAAAGAAAGAAGTGTAGTTTGCTAGCATCTTATAGCCTCTCATTCATAAATGTGGTGCGCTTCACACATATGAACAAGACTTTACTAGACGTGGCTTTTGAGACATCATCCTAAAACCATCCCAAAATCTTGTGCTCTGATACAATGGTTGTCACGACCCGAGCATACACCCTGGACGTGACACGGCGTACAAGACTCTAAAGAGCCTGATACAAGCCTCATAGCATATCATAACATAGGACATAAGAAATGATCCAGAATTTAAAAACATTTATTCATACAATCGTATAAAAAGCTAGCAGAAGTCTAACTTGTCTCAAATAGCCATCTAATACAATCTTAGAATCAACAATAGGGTAATAGCCATTCAACATAGTCTGGAACATAAAATGACTAAAAAGAAACTACTAATGACTCATACGTCCTTGAATCTTGAGGTCTCACCACAAGCTAGGAGAATAGTGGATCCAAGCTTGAATCCAAAAGAAAATCACCTTAAGAACCGGAACCTACACTTTATAGAAAATCTAGAAGAAATATGGGTTAGTATAAAAATGCACCAAGTATGATAGCCATGAAAAAATCATTCTAAAAAGGGCATTTTACTTGAAAACCATGCTATATGCCAAGTTTGAGAAATATGAACATTAGTATAAAAGCATAAGTCACAAGTATATTCAACATGTAAATCATTATAACATATTAGAACCACCTCTTAGGTAACCCCAAGTTATACTTGTGAAATGTAAGAATGGCATTCCATAATACCACTCATACTAAGTATCCCTTTGAGGCTACCATAGTCATGCTTACCATTCTTTTATCCCATCTTTAGTTAATACTCATAGACAAGGAACATTCACATCTAATAACTCAAGTCAAGCAAAACAACTCATAGCAACAATACATGTTAAGCATTAATCATTGCATTTACCCTTCCTGTAAATATTCTCAATAACATCATTATAAGCATATTCATTTCATTAGAAATTATGACATTTGAGGAACACAAAATAACCACTCTGAAAGCCTACCTATGCAATGCATGGATGAAGTCCCATATGCTCACCCACACTTCATAGAACCTCTTGAGCAACCATAGCACATAACTCACATGATGGGAAATAAGCCCTAACTGACATAGACCATGTGAGCAAAGCATGGAATCTGGTGCCTATCCCACACAATAAAGGGTTAGTCTACTTGCCTAAGGTAGAACTGGTAATATTTTAGCTTAGATGGATCCACTAGCTAATCACTTATGTGGGCACATAGTTATGGGATAAGGAGGTTGTTACTTGAAACCTGGCTTAACATGGGGAGAGATTCAACCTCATAATATCCACTCGATACGAAGCATTAAATTCCCATGGAGAATTTCATTCTCTTCTAACATTATTACACATGAGAGGGATGCCATTGACCTACCGACCCAAGGTACATTATTACAAACATGAAAAGGTACAATTAGTATTCCGATTCAAGGTAAATATTTAGAATAGTTCATTGAATCCTCATGAAATGGATACCATTAGTCTACCAATTAAATGTTTATCATTATAGTAGTTCATGGAATCATCATGAAATGGATACCCTTGGTCTACCAATTCAAGACTAATCCTTAGAATACTTCATTAGTATTTTATGAAAGGGATGACATTGGCCTGCCGATTGAAGGTTCATTATTACACAGAAGAGGATGCCCTAAGCCTACCAATTCAAGGTATATCAATCAAGATCACTTTTAATTACACATGAAATGGATGCCCTAAGCCTACCAATTCAAGGTATGTTATACATTGAGGAAACCTTCACAACATGTAATCATCATTCACAAGTGTATAATTGATAATAACCTTTCAACAACACCACAATTGCATTATAGTCATGGTGACATTACTTTCAAAGAAATCACAAAGCATGTACATAAACATCATGATTATAAAAACTTCTCATAATTTCCCCTTCAAGGACCATGAATCATAATTCACCAACACGCCTTGAATTTCTACAATTATTCATGGATAATAACAAAATTCAAGTAACTAAACTACTACAAGAACAATTTCATAGTAATCACCTTACTATAATTCACCCACATCACAAAGTCACAAATAAATGTTATGGGGAATTCATGAATTCATGGGATATTTTATGATAAAACAACAACTCATTCATAATATATGATAATTAAATCATTGAAAACGTTTTTAGGAAGAATCCATGACTTGGAGTGAAAACCCTAGGTTTTGGAGATTTTAGTACTTTTAGATTGAAAGTTTGAGGACTTCATGGAAGAAAGCTTTCCATGAATCAAGACTAAATACCTTAGGTGAATAAATCCAACAAATTAGAGTAAAAAATCTTCCTAGTTTATGTCCTAACTTGATCTTCTTCTTTTTCTTCAATGGAGTTTTAGAGAGAAGATTGTGGAGAGGGTTAAGTTGGTTATGATTTGGGTAGTTGGGATCTATGAAGTATATGAGGTCTTTAAAGGCTAAAAAGTACTTATAAATACCTAAGTAAACAATATAAAATGACTTCACTTCAAACTTACCTCAAAAGGAATTACCTATGTTACCCCTCCCTTAGCCGAGACTCGAGCAAAATTGCAAGCATGACCTACGCCTGGGACCTACGGTCTGTGGATGGGCCTACTAACCATCCTGCAGGTTTGTAGGTCATGACCTGTAGCTCTTCACTTGAGGTCTTGACCCACGAGACATCCTTACGAGGCGTGGATGTACCTACTCCCCGTAGGTCTTATCCGTAGCTCATACTCTTTGGCAGCTTTGGGCAATCTTGGGGGTTAGGCTTTACGGTCCTCCTCAAGGACCCTTGGTTGGTCCTTGGGGGGTCGTACCTTGACCTCTAACCCCTAAACACCTCATCCTAAGTACATGGAGCCATTTTAAGATTCACCCTCTAAAGTAAAATTCGATAATTGGCTGGTCAATTCCCTAATTTCTACTCTAGTAATTGTTTAATTCGTGTTTATTCGTGAAGTTGCATTGAAATATGCCAAACATAATCATAACATTGAAGAGATTGTGTCATAGTTTCATTGTCGAATTTAAAGGAAAAACTACTCCCTTGGGATTCGTCCCCAACCCTTGGTTGGGTTATATTACTATTAAACGATTGATGATACTTAGTATTGGATGAAATATCATTGATAGTGTTTATCATAGACCTTTCATAAATTAATGATGAAGTAATCTAGGCTATGTCTTGAACCGGTAGACCTAATGGTGGTAGCCCTTTATGAAGAGTCTAGGAACTAATGTAATGATTAACCTTGTGGCCCTTTCTTGAGGATTCAATGAGCTATCCTAAAAATGAACCCTGAATCAGTATACCTAATGGTGGTGACCCTTTCATGTGTAATGTACTTTAGGTCGGTACAACTAATATTGGTAGCCCTCTCAAGTACAATAATGTTAATGTGAATGAACTACTATATGGGAATGGAATCTATGTACTTAGTGTATATGGTAAGAAGGAAGCTCTCCCTATGTTAGGCCATGTTTCAATGAACATCTTTCTTATCCCATAACTATGTGCCCACATAGGTTATTATCTAGTTGATCCACCTAGGCTAAAATGTTACCGGACTTACCTTAGGCAAGTAGACCACCTTTTTACGGTGTGGGGATAAGACACCGGATTCCATGTTAAGCTCACATGGTCTATGTCGGTTAATGTTTATTCCCATCATGTGAGATACATGCTATGGTTACTTGAGAGGTTTTATGAAGTGTGGGTTGTATGGGATGCTATCCTTGCATTGCACGAGTAGGTTTTGAGAGGCTATGGTGTGATTCTCTAATGTCTTAATGTCAATGAATGAATGTGCTCAAAAGGAAGCTAATGAGAATGTTGACTTAAATGCTTAATGTTATGATACATGCTTTACTTGGATTGTATTATGAGTTACTTTCCTTGTCATGAATTCTGAAATGCTTATGTTCCTTAGGCATTAGTATTGTTCAAAGATGAGTATGAAGGATGGTAAGTTCATCTAAGGTGGCATCAAGGTTGTGCTTGGTATGAATGGGGGAATGGGACGCCATTCGTGCATTGCACAAGTATAGCTTAGGGTTACTTTAGATGAAGGTTCCAAGATGTTGAAATGACTAATATGTTGATTATGCTGTATCTTATGCCTCTTTTATTAATGTTCATGATGTTTCTAAAAAATTGTCATATATCATGATTTCCAAATAAAATGTCCTTTTAAGCATGGTTTTTGGATGTCTATCATACTTAGTACATTAAATGTGAGAACCCATATTTCTCCTATTTTTCTACAAAGTGTAGGTTCCGGCAAGTGAGTTGATTTCCTTCTATTTCAAAGGGCTTGGATTGAGTTCTTCCAAAGCGTGTTGTATGTCCTCATGGATCTGAGGACAAGTGTTTTATTGATGTTTCATGTCTATTATTGTATTAGACACTTTTAGACTTTCTATTGTAAAGGGCCATGGCCCTACTTTTGATTCATGATGTTTTCAGATGGCCATGTAAGACAAATAGACTTCCGCTGTTTTAAATGATTTTTCGGTTGTATGGATTAAAATAGTTTTAAATTGTGTACTATTTCTATTATCTTATGAGATGACATGCTATGAGGCTTGTATAAGACTTTTCAATGTCTTGTATGCTGTGTCACATCCGGGGTGTTGGCTCGGGTCATGACAGCTTGCCCATCAGTTTGGTGCTAAGCTTCACTTTCGTGCCAAGATCCTTTTGAAATGACTTCTAAAACTGAGAAGTAAACTGAGTACCTCTATCGGAGATAGTGGACAACGGCACACCATGCAATTTTACCATTTCCCTCAAATACAATTTAGCATAGTTTTCAGCCACATAAAACGAATTGAATCGTATTGGGATAGAGTACGTGACAATCCCACTATAAAGACCATATTCACATCTTCCCACTTTCAAGTAGGAATGATAATGTCTTGGAATAAACCTCCCGGTTTCTGATGTTTAAGCTTCACTTGTTGGAAATTTGGACACTTAGCCAAAAATCCCGCAATGTCTTTCTTCATCCCATTCCACCAATAGATCTCCCACAAATCAAAGTACATCATGGTGGCTCCTGGGTGAATAGAATATTGAGAACTATAGGCTTATGCCAAAATTTGTTCCCTTAGCTCATCAACATTTGGAACACATAATCGACCTTAGTATCTAAGCACTCCATCTCCCTCTTGGGAGAAGGCTTCTACTGACTTCTTGAGTACCCGCTTCATTTAATTCCATAGAAGTCAAATCAAGACATTACTTAGCTTTCACATCATTCACAAAAGAAGATTCTGAACCATTATGAACCATAACACCACCCTTGTCGGAGTTTACCAATCGAACATCCAATCTGGCCAATCTGTGCACATCTCGTGCCAACTCTTTTCTATCATCATCCATATGAGAAAAAGTACCCATAGACAACCTATTAAGAGCATCCGCTACTACATACACCTTTTCGGGGTGATAGAGAACTATCATATTTTAATCCTTCAATAGCTCAAGCCACCTTCTTTGGCGAAGATTCAAATCCATTTGATTAAACACATATTACAAACTTTTATGGTCAGTGAACACATCTACATGAACAACATACATCTAATGCCTCCATATCTTTAAGGCAAAAACCACCACAGCTAATTCAAGATCATGTGTCGGATAATTCTTCTCATGAACCTTAAGTTGCCTTGAAGCATAGGCAATAACCTTTTTGTTTTGCATAAGCACACATACCAACCCAATTCTCGAGTAATCACAATATACCACTAAACCATCCGTCTCTTTCGGTAAAGTCAAAACCATAGAGGAAGTAAGCCTTTCTTTCAACTATTGGAAACTCTTTTGAAATGATTCGTACCATACGAGCTTAGCCTTCTTTTAAGTTAGAGCATCAATGGAGAGGCAATAGAAGAAAACCCCTAAACAAATTATCGATAATAACCAGCCAAACCAAAGAAACTTCTGATGTCCGAAAGTGATAGAGGTCTAGCCCAACTTTTTACCGCATCCGTCTTCTTAGGATCTACCTATATACGTTTGCTTGAAACAATATGATCAAGGAAAGATATGCACCTTAGCCAAAATTCACATTTGCTAAACTTGCTTGAAATGATCAATATGCCCATCCTCACTGAACACAATCACAAACATGTCAAGGTTTCGTCTAAACACCCTAATCATCAAATCAATAAGTGAAGTCGGAGCATTAGTCAAACCAAATGACATAACTAGAAACTCATAGTGACCATATCGGGCTCTAAAGGCCGTTTTTGGAATATCTTTCTCTTTCACCCTCAATTGGTGATAACCCAATCAGAGATCAATTTTAAAGAAGTAACTTGCCCCTTGAAGTTGGTCAAACATATCATCAATCCTTGGGAGAGGATACTTGTTCTTAATAGTCACTTTGTTCAACTGTCAATAGTCAATGCACATTCAGAGTGAATCATTCTTTTTCTTAATGAAAAACATCAGAGCACCCTATGGTGAGATGTTTGATCGAATGAAACCTTTGTCTAACAGATCTTTCAATTGTTCCTTCAAGTCCTTATGTTCTGTAGGGGCCATTCTATAAGGAGGAAAAAATAGTCATTCTATTTTTCCCTTCCGAGAGGAATATCGGGTAGATCATCTAGGAGCACTTCTGCAAACTCTTTTACAATAGGGACCGACTCAAGAGAAGGGGTTTTGGAATCTACATCCCTTATACTCACTAGATGATAAAAGTAACCCTTGGAAATCATCTTTCTAGCTTTAAGACAAGAAATAACCCGACTTTTAGGCATAGAATTTCCCCCTTCCACTCTAGGATAGGCTCATTTGGGAATTGGAATTTGACCACCCTTGTTCTACAATCGATAGAAGTATAGCACAAATACCACCAATCCATACCAAGGATGACATCGAAGTCTAACATATCAAGCTCTACCAAGTCAATAAGAGTAAATCTATAGAATAAGGAGGTGGGACATTTTCTATAGACCCTCTTAGGCATAACAGAATCACCAATAGGGGTAGACATAGAAGAAGGTTCTAACAATACATTGGGGAGCACATCAAACCTCATGGCAACATAAGGAGTTACAAAGGATAAAGTAGCACTGGGATCAAGCAAATCATACACATCAATTTGAAAAACTTTTAACATACTGGTCACCAAATCGGGGGAACTCTCTTGATCACCTCTAGTCTGGAGAGCATAAAATCAGTTTTTCTTAGGAGCATTTGCACCTGAACCGCTTAGACCGGATTAGGGGTTGGGTTGAGCCCTACGACGCAGATCTCCCTCATTATTAGCAATCGAGGAACAGTTCCTTATTTTGTGACCCATCATGCCACACCTAATGAAAGCATTGGATCACGCTAGACACTTACCCTTATGATTTCTCCCACATTTAGCACAAGTACACATTGAGGACCAACTATTATCCCCTTGAGGTTAGGGTTAGACACCCTTTCATTGTTAGACCTTGGAGAAACATTAGAAGAACCTTGCCTGGAGAACTTTGGTAGAAACCTTGAAAGCCTCGTCTGCCGGACCTAGAATTTGAAAAATGTCACGACCCAGGGGTAACCCCTAGATGTAACATGGTGTATAGAACCCCTAAGAACTCCATACAAGCCACTTAGCATATCATAACATAAAAAATAGAACAATAAGAGTAAAACACTTTTCAAGTCTAAAATTTTCAATATAAAAATGCGGAAGTCTAGACTATAAATCTCAACCTAGCCATCTATTACAATAGTCGAAATGAAAAGGGACACAACCCATACAACATAGTCCTAAAAGGAAATACAAAAAATGAAACTACAATGAGATACAATATGTCATCGAATCATGAGGACTCACAAACTAGCTAGGATAAATGAGCAATTCCAAGCTTAGCCACAACGGTGATCGCCTTGAGAACCGGACCCTACACTTGGGGGAAATGTAGGAAAAGTATGCATTAGTCCAAAAATGCACTAAGTATGATAGACATGCATAAAAACATTGAAAAAAATGCTAAAAAGGGACATTTCATTTGAAAAGTATGCAATTTACCAAGTTTAAAGATCATCATAAAGATAGTGGAAAAGCATAAGTCATAATCATCATAAAAGCCTTTGAGAACTCATATGTAAACCTTATTGAGTAACCATAGTTGATAGTTCATATTCTTTTTCAAATTGTTGTGGGAATAAGACTTAACCAACATGACACCATTTGAGCTATAACATGATCCCCTAATGTTACCCACACCAAAAAAGGTTGTCCTACTTGCCTAAGGTAGGACCATACTTTAGCTTAGGTGGATCCACTAGCTAATAACCTATGGGGGCACATAGTTCATGGGATAAGGAAATTGCTACTAGAAACCCGGACTCAACTAGCGTAGAAAGTTTCCATCTCATGAGGCTTACTTTGGGAACCCGGACTCAACTACCGCAGAAGGAACCTATTGGAAGACGGACTCAACTAGTGTAAAAGCTTCCATCTCATATACAATATCCACTTGATCCTAAGAATTAATTCTCACGGAGTTGATATTAACTTTTGACTTAGTTCAGAATCATGGAGGAATGACTTGACATTCAATCCAACATAATTCATAGGATAGCACTTAGATCATGCGTGAGAATAGCCTTTCACCGACCATGTCTGCATATAGATTCAATAGGTGAGAATATCCGTTCAACCTTAGAATCTTCATATTGTGAGAAAACCATCCACATCATATCATATTCATACATAGGTGTGTAAGTGAGAATATCCTTTCAACAACACACAACAAGATCATAATCATAATCACTTTACTATCAAAGTGTTCTTAAAGCATAAACATAAATCTCATAATCATGCATAATTCCCATACCTTGCCCTTCAATGATCATAGATCAGATTCAATCAACACATCTAGAATTCACTACATTACATATGGATATAATCATAATTCAAGTTGCTCAATTACTACATGCATAATTCTATAATATTCTCCTTCCATCAACCAATACCCACATCGCAAGATCATAATTGGGAAATAGGGGAATATCATGAGTTCTTGGGGAATTCAACATAAAATCATAGGAAATCATCAATTTATACAAAATATAGCATAATTCAATCATTATAAATGATTTTGAAAGGAATCTATGAGTTGTGAGTCAAACCCAAACTTTTGGGAAATTTCTAGTTTTGAAATTGGATTTGGAGGGACTCCATGGATGAAGGACTATCATACCTTAGCAATGAATCCCAATGAATTTGAGTAGAAAACCTTGCTCCTTGAAACTCTAGCTCCAACTTCCTTCTTCTTCTTCCTTGAGTTCTAGAGAGAGAATTTTTGGAGAGGGTGAAGGTTGTGGAAATTGTTTTAAGTTTTAGAAATAATGAGTTGAATGACTTAATTTAGGGGCCTAAAATCCTTATATGGGTGGTCTAAATTAGGCTAAAATGACACCACTTAATATTAATTAAAACCAGAAAACCCCAAAGTGCCCTTCAACTAAACCACCAAAAACTGCTCCGGGCTTGAACCACAGACCCCTGTCATACATACCGTGGTTGGACCCATGGCCCATCCTGATTTGGCGTAGTTCATGGTCAGAGAGTTTGGGCTAGACAATGAGATCACCACCCACAGGGCATGCACCGACCCACGGGGCGTGTGTCTTGCCATAGTTACTACTATTGGCAGTTTTCTAGGGTACTTCCTCAAGGACCCCTAGTCGGTCCTTGGGGGTGGTATCTTGATGTTCTAACACAAACCCCTTTATTTTAAGTACGGGGAGTTATATCAATGACTCTAACCGTCACGTCAAGCTCTAGTTTAGCCTACTAATTTTTAAGGTGTTACAATATCTCCCCCTTGGGAACATTCATCCTCAAAGGTTGATCTAGACACCTTACAGAAGTAAGGACTCAAGACTAGCAGCCCATCACGAATGCAACATCAAAATAATGCACAATTCAAGGAGGAAACATCAACTCCAACTCAAACATATTAAAAACAACACAAGGGAGTAGGAACTACATCTATCAACCCATTATGCATGAAATCTCAAGATTTCTTAAATTCATAGGAGGAATTACCTTCACCAAGATAAAAGCATGGTTAAAACAATCTCATGGAGCCTTTATGCAATTTACGCATAAAAGCATACTAATGCATGTTCAACAATTCATGTGATGAAGCTGTAGGCAAATTTTACTCAATACACTACAACATGAGGAAAATCAATCATAATATATCATTGTCTTACTAAAACATAAATTTCTCAAGAACAAGCATATCATAGGGAAATAATGGAAAACACAAATAACACACATGACTCCCAAAACAAGGAAAACTAAACAGGAACTACTTACCTCAATCTAGGGTAGGAATAGAAGGAAAAAATGAGGATAACGGGACTTCATATCGGCCTCAGCCTCCCAAGTAGCAGCCTCACCTAGATGGTTCATCCATAAAACCTTCACGGAAGCTACTTCCCTTGTTTCTCAACCTCTTTACTTGCCAGTCTAAAATTTCTATCGAAACTTCCTCATACGAAAGACTTTCATCAACCCCCAACCATTCTAACGGGATAATGGATGTTGAATCTCCAACACATTTCACTTGGCGAATCTAACTCATTATCAATAAGCCTCAAAATTTTGCATGGCCCATATATTGGGGACTAAGTTACCTCTTTTTGCCAAATCTCATCATATCCTTCATGGGTGAGATTTTCAAATCGACCCAATCGTTGACCTCCAATTCTAGATCCCTACTCCTCACATCCGCATAAGAATTTTACCGGCTTTGAGCCGTTCTCAATCTATCTGTAATGAGTCGGATCTTCTTAATAGCCTCTAATACCTATTCGGGACTTGACAAAGCCATTTCCCCTACCTCAAATCAACCTATGGTAGATCTACACCTCCTACCATACAAGGCCTCAAATGTAGCCATACCAATACTTGAGTGATAGTTATTATTATAGGCAAACTCTACCAATGGCAAATGGCCATCCCAATTACCCTTAAAGTCAATCACACAAGCCCTTAACATATCTTCCAAAGTTTGGATGATGAGCTCCGCTTTCCCATCGCTTTGGGGATGAAAATCCAAACTATGTTTAACCTTGCTGCCTAGGCCCTTTTTAAAAGACCTTAAAAATGGGAAGTTAATTGAGGGCCACGATTGGAAATAATGGATAAAGGAACTCCATGCAACTTTACCATTTCTCTCATGTAAAATTTGGCATAGTCCTCCGCTGAATAGGAAACCTTGACGGGAATAAAGTGAGCCGATTTCTTCATCATGTCTACAATAACCCAAATAGAATCATGTTGTCTGTAGATGCAAGGAAAATCCACATTAAAATCCATATTTATCTCCTCCCACTTCCAAGTGGGAATACATATATCTTGGTATAAGCCTCTCGATCCTTGATTGTCGACCTTAACTTGTTGACAATTAGGACACTTAGCCAACAAACTCCACGATATATTTCTTAATCCCATTCCACCATTAGACTTCCCGCAAGTCACGGTACATCTTGGTGGCTCCCGAGTGAATAGAATACTGAGAACTATGAGCTTTCAACAAGATTAGCTCTCTCAAGTATCAACATTAGGAACACATAAAAGGCCTTGGTATCTAAGTACACCATCTCCAGCTTGGGATAAACCCTCAACAGATTTCTTAGATACCGCCTCTTTCAAATTCAACCAAAACTGGATCAAGACCTTGTTTAGATTTCACATCCACCACAAAAGACAATTCAGACCCATTGTGAACCATGACACCACCCTTGGTCGAATCCACTAATTGAACACCTAATCGGGCCAACGTATGAACATCCAGTACCAACTCCTTCTTATCATCATCTACATGAACAACACGTCCCATAGACAACCTACTAAGAGAATCCACTACCATATTGGCCTTGCCGGGATGATAAATAACACTCATGTCATAATCCTTCAATAATTCAAGCCACCTTCTTTGGCTAAGATTTAAATTCTTTGATTAAACACATATTTTAGGCTCTTGTGATCGGTAAACACATCAACATGAAACTCATATAGATAATGCCTGCATATCTTTAAGGCAAAACAATCGCCGCTCACTCAAGATCAGGGGTAGGATAATTATTCTTATGGTCTTTATGTTTTCTTGAAGCATAGGCAATCAACTTAGAATTATTCATAAGCACACATCCCAACCAAACTATGGAGGTATCACAAAACATCATAAAACTATTGGTACCTTCTGGTAAAGCCAACATCGGGGCAGATGTAAGTCTATCTTTAAACTATTGAAAACTTTTCTCACAAGCGTCCGACCAAATGAACATAGCCGTTTTTTTAGTCAAAGCTTTCATTGGAGAGGCAATGGAAAAAAAACCCTGTAAAACTCAAAAAATTAGTAGGCTAAACAAGAGCATTACGTGAGGGTTCTAGAGATTTATGTGAGGGTTAGGATTGCGAATTCAACCTCCCATACTTAAAATGGATGGTTTAGGGTTAAAACGTCAAGGTACGGATCCCCAAGGACCAACCAAGCTTTCTTGAGGAGGACCCTACAAACAACTCAAAATTTGCCCAGAAATAGTCAACTCACGATTGGGGACCCACGCCCCGTAAGGGGGTCCACACCACATGGATGGCCTCGTGGGTCAAGGTCCCAAAACTACACTTGAAGACCACCACACACGGAAGACCAGCACTTCCTGTGGGTCCACCCACGGCACGTGGGCGTGGTCTCGTGGGTGAGGCAGTGTGTAGCATTTGGCGGCCAAGTGAAGGGTGAAAGGAACTTTCTAGAATTAATTATTTATTAAGTGGTGCCTTTTTATTAGTATTAAGACCACCTATATAAACATATTAGACCCTTAATTAAGTGATTCAAAATAATTATTTCAATTAAGACAATACTAACCCAATTCCCTCCAAGAAATTCTATCTCTAGAAAGAAGAAGAAAAAGAAGAAAAAGAGGGTCAAGCTAGGTCAAATTCCTCCATTATTTCAATATTTCAAGGATTTATAATCAAGGTATGATGTCTTATTCATTCATGGACTCCTTTCACCCATGAAGCCCCCATGTTACCCCCAATTGTAAAGTTGAACCCAAATTCTAGTTAGGGTTTCTTCCTACATTGTGGGTATTATTGTATGCTAATCCAATTGAGTGGATAATGGTTGTTTATGTTGTAATTACATATTTTAGTATGATTATGCACGTATTCTTGATCAACCTAGGATTCTAAGGTGAAATTGATGTAGTTTGATTTTATGCCATGAAAGAGGAAATTGAGGGCTTAGATGTGATCTTCTAAGATTGATGAATTACTTTATGAATTACTTGAGATTAGAGTACCCAAGTATGAATTTCTTAAATGTAAAGCTTGTAGACATGAAATGATTAGATTAGGGCTTATATGATGGATTATGATGTAGTAGTGTTGAGATTGAGTTTACATGATGATATATGACTATAATTGGTTAAGAATAAAGCATGTAGTTAGATTATCTTGAGAATTAGGCATATATGATGACCATGTGAGGTGTTTCTTTAGGGTAAGGCTTGTAGTATGAATGTGATTTCTAGAGCTTTGTGGGTAAAAGCTAATATGAATGAACTAGGAATGTTAAGGCCTTAAGAGTGAAGCTATTATGTATGTTGAATTGCATATGGTATTATTATGGAAACATTTCACCCATATGACCTATATTATGAGTATATGAGATTATGCATGTGGTGAGTTGATTACTTGAATTGTGATTATATCCATGCCAAATGTATTAATTCTAGATGTGTTGATTGAATATGATCTATTGTCCTTGAATGGTAAAGTATGTGAATTATGCATGATTATGAGATTTATGTATATGGTTTATGAACACTTTGAGAGTAAAGTGATTATGATCATGATATTGTTATTTGATGTTCAAAGGATATTCTCATTTACACACATATATATGTTTATGATGATGTTATTGTGTTGATTGGAAGGCTATTCTCATGAACACATAATGAACATGATGTGAAAGGTTTTCACACATAATGAAGATTCTAGGTTGAAAGGCAATTCTCACCTAATTGAATCTAACATGAAGACATGGATGACGATATGTTATTCTTACGCATGATCTAATGAGCTATCCTAATGAACACTTTGGATTTATTGTCAACGATATCCTTCCATAAGACATGAATCAAGTTATGACTTAATGAAGTATTATGTAGGAATTATTTTTAGCACCGAGTGGATATTGAATATGAGATGGAAGCTCTCCTATTATGTAAGGCTGGGTTTCTAGAAGCAATCTCATGAGATGGAAGCTCCCTCGTTAAGTAAGGTGTTTATAGAAACAATCTCCTTATCTCATAAACTATGTGCCCCCATAGGTTATTTAGCTATTGGATCCACTTAAAATCTAATATGATGATGGTCTTACCTTAGGCAGGTAAGACAACCCTTTTCAATGTGGGTAACACCAGATTCCATGTATGCTCACATCGTCTATGTAGGTTAAGGCTAATTACCACAAGGTCAAGTCTAGTATGAACTATGGTTACTCAAGAAGCTTTACTTAGCATGAGTGAGATTTATGGATTCTTATTCATGCGTTGCACAAGTAGACTTTGAGGGTAGTCATGGTATGTTCTCTTATGTTATGATGATCTATCTAATGAATATGCTTATGACTTATGCTTATGATGTACGCTTAACTAGGATTGTTGCTATAAGTTTCTTTCCTTTGTATGTTTGACTAAAGGTGAATGTTCCCTTGTCTATGAGAAAAATCTAAGAATGAGACCAAAAGATGATAAAGATATATTAGGACCTATAGTGACTTGCTTAGCATGGGTGGGATTATGGGATCTTATCCATGCATTGCAGAAGCTTGCCTTGAGGTGGCTTATGAAGTGATTATCTTATGTTATGTTGAACTAAATGCATTGATTATTCTTATGACTATGTTGTTATCTGTTATGCTTATAGCCTATGTCTTATTATGATGTCTCTTATGTTCATGACTTATGTTATTGTCTTTATGATTATGGTGTATGTTTTATGTTGACTAATCCCTCTTATATGCTCATGTTGATGATTTATGCTAGCCATCATATTTAGTACATTAATGTACTAACACCTACTTTTGCCTACATTCTTATCAAATGTAGGGTTTGGCTATATTGACTTTCATTCTTGTTTCTAGGTGCATAGTAGATCAAGAGGAGAAGTATGGTAGGTTCTCATAGCATTCGAGGGCCTGCCGAACATATCCTTATTTCATTTTTATGTTTAGAGATATTGTATGGCCTGCGTCCCAAGGATTTATTCAAGTTGTTTTACATGGATTGAGGCAAATGTGTTATGGACTTCTGCTTTCTTTTATAAAAGACTTTGATTGTATTTAAAAATATTTTAAAATTCCACATCTTTTCTATTATTTCATGTTATGATATGCTTAAAAGATTGTATGAGACCCCTTCGGGGTCAAGTATGGCATGTTACATCTAGGGTTTACCCCTGGTTGTGACAAACTTGGTAATTAGAGCACAAGGTTTGGAATGGTTCTAAGATTGTCTCAAAACCATGTCTAGTAAAGTGTTGTTCATAAATGTGAAGCGCGCCACATTTATGAATGAGAGGCTATGGAATGTTTTGGAGAGTTTACTTCTTCATTCTGTAGGTTGTGCCATAGATTCTAACTCTATTAGGTCTTTCTCCTAACTTGTGCCCTATGGTTTTCAGGTTATGGCTGATACAAGGGTAAATGCTAGGAGGCATGAGGAAGACAATGTGGAGCAAGAGGTTCTCCAAGCTCGAATTGATCTTTTAGTTGAGAATGTTACCCAAGTGTAGTTTAGGGTGATTATCCCAATGTTGGCTCAAGCCGTGACGGCTCAAGTCAATTAGGAAGTGATTGCTCCGATGAACCTTAATGTTCATTATGCGGCATTAAGAGTGAGAGATTTTATAAGAATGAACCCTCTAGAGTTTTACGGATCCAAGGTGGAAGAGAATCTTCAACAGTTTATAGATGAGGTCTCAATGGTGTTAGTCTTTATGGGAGTGACTCCGGTAGAAAAGGCGAAGTTAGCTTCTTATAAACTCAAAGGGGTTGAACAAATATGGTATGATTAATGAAAAGAGGCTAGACCGGTAGGAATGGGTCCCATAGAGTGGGAAGGGTTTAAGAGTGCTTTTCTAGATAGGTTCTTCCCTTTAGATATGAGAGAAAGCTTTAGTGCTTGAGTTCACTAACCTTAGAAAAAGTGATATGAGTGTTAAGGAATATGCATGAAGGTTAACCCAATTGCCTAAGTATGTTCCAATTCCAGTGTCCGATCCTAGGTCAGGAATGGGTAAGTTTGTGTCGGGTTTGTCCTACTTAGTAGTAAAAAAGTCATACGGCAATGTTTTACCATGATATGAATATTTCTCGCCTTATAGTTTATGCTCATCAAATTGAGGATGAAACTTGAAGAAAGGTTTAGGGAGAAAAAGAGACTTAGGATTGATGATGATAACTCTTTTCTTGAGAGGTTCTTCGGACAAGGTCTTTCTAAGACTTCCCAAAGATATTACCTAGAAAGGGTGTCTAACCCTAAGTCTCAAGGATAGTAGACCCCTATTTCATACTTGTGCTAGATTTGGTAAAAGACATAAGGGTAGATGTTTGGCTGGTACGAAGGGTTGTTATGATTATGGTAGGATCGGCCACAAGATGAGAGATTGCCCGGTGCTTAAGGCTAAGGGAATAGAGGATAATCAAATTAGGTCCCATGCTCTTCAAACTATAGGTAAACAAGAGTGTCCTCCGAATGTTACTCTCAGAATGTGTTTTATGCTTACTTTGATTCCGATGTTACTTGTCCTTGTGACTTGATAAACCATGTTATTGTCTTTTGTATAAATGGGTTGTATTATGGTTATGTGTATTTGATTGTAGAACCCGACTTACTCTTGATGAGTTTTGGGGAAATATGGATAGATTTGATGAATAGGGTGTTTAAGTAATGCCTAACTGTGTTGAGTGAATAGACTCCTCTAAAAAGGGGTAGTAGTGTAATTCACCATGGTTTAGAATCATTTTTTTGATGGATGTGAAAGCTTAGTGATGACTTGCTCCGACCTAAGAATTGAAGGAAATGATGCTTAGAAGAGTTCGTATAGGGTTACTCCCAAGGGAAAGATGATGTTCTTAGATATCAAGGTCTATGAGTCTTCTTGATGCTCATGATGTGGATTGGCTTGAAAATTCTCCCCTTGAGAGGGTAGTGATTTTGGGAAGTTTTGTCACGATTTTGTAAGCTCATATGAAATCTTGAGTGGAGTTGGTAGAGTTGCTTAAGGAGTAGTATTTTAGTGAGGGTTTTAGGTGTGGGTGCTACTTGGGAGGCCAAAGGACAATAAGATATCCTCATTATATTCCTCTTATTCCTCATTTTAACATTATGATGATGAATTCCTCATGGTTTATGATTTATATGAAGTCATGAGTGTTGAAGATGTTTCCATGATTTTCTTATGTGGTGAATGTTTATTAAAAACTAGTATTTTGAAAGAAAATGAGTAGCATGATTAATTTGCCTCATGTTGTTGTGCATTAAGTATGCGTTACCTATTTGACTTCGTGAGATGGATTGATGAACATGCTCTATATGTATATGTTTTTCTTTAGTAAAATGGCTTAATGGCTCCATGATATTGTGTTAAGCATGATTTTAGTTGGAGAAGGTAGTTCCTCCTATGAATATGAGTAAATGTTGAAGTTTCATGCATAATGAGTTGTTAGATATAGTTCCTACTTCCTTCTGTTGCAATGAATATGTTTGGCTTGGATATAAATTTCCTCCCTTGTTTATGTGCATTTAAACGAGTTTCATGAATTATAGGTTGCTAGTCTAAAGTCGTGACCTTAATAAGTGTAATGTCATTCGAGGACGAATGTTCCTAAGAGGGAGATATTGTAACACTCGGAAAATTAGTAGGCTAAACTAGAGCATTATGTGAGGATTCTAGAGCTTGACTTGACGGTTAGAATTGTGAATTTAACCTCCCATACTTAGAATGAAGGGTTTAGGGATAAAACGTCAAGGTACGACTGCCAAGGACCAACAAAGGGTCCTTGAGGAGGACACTAGAAATTACCAAATATCTGCCCAAAAATAGTCCACCCACGCCCTATAGGGGGGTCCATACCATGGGGATGGCCTCATGGGTTAGGGTCCCAAAACTACACTTGTAGACCACCACCCAGGGAAGACCAGCATTCCCTCTGGGTCCACCCACTATCCGTGGGCGTGGTCTCGTGGGTGAGGCAGTGTGTAGGCTTAACCGACTAAGTGAAGGGTTAAGGGAACTTTCTAAAATTAATTAGTTATTAATTGGTTTCGTTTTATTAGTATGAAGACCACTTATATAAAGCTATTAGACACTTTACTAAGTTATTCCAAATCATTATTTTAGTTTACCCAAAATAACACAATTCCCTCCTACAAATTATCTCTCTAGAAGAAGAAGAAGAAGAAGAAGAAGAAGAAGAAGAAGAAGAAGAAGAAGAAGAAGAAGAAGAAGAAGAAGAAGAAGAGGAAGAGGATGAGGAAAAGGAAGATGAAGAGGAAGAGGAAGAGGATGACGACGTGGATGAGGAGGAGAGGGAGGAAGAAGAAGAGGAAGAAGAGGAAGAAAAGGAAGAGGAGGAAGAGGAAGAGGGAGAGGAAGAGGAAGAGGAAGAGAAAGAGAAAGATGAGGAATAAGAAGAGGAAGAAGAAGAAGAAGAAGAAGAAGAAGAAGAGGAAGAATAGGAAGAGGAGGAGGAAGAGGAAGAGGAGGAGGAAGAAGAAAAGGAAGAGGATGAAGAAGAGGCAGAGGAAGAGGAAGAGGACGAGGAACAGGAAGAGGAAGATGAAGAGGAGGAGGAGGAGGAGGAGGAGGAGGAGGAGGAGGAGGAGGAGGAGGAGGAGGAGGAGGAGGAGGAGGAGGAGGAGGAGGAGGATGAGTAGGAAGAGGAGGAGGAGTAGGAAGAGGAAGAGGAAGATCAAGACAATGACGAAGACAAAGAAGAAGACGAAGACGAAGAGGAAGAGGAAAAAGAGGGTTAGGGTTTCTTCCTACATAGTGGGTATTATTGTATGTTGATCCAATTAAGTGGATAATGGTTGTTTATGATATAATTACATGTTTTTAGTATGATTATACACGTATTCTTGATTAACCTAAGATTCTAAGGTGAAATTGGTGTAGTTTCATTTTATGCCATGAAAGAGGAAATTGAGAGCTTAGATGTGATCTTCTAAGATTGATTAAATACACAAGATTAGAGTACTAAAGTATGAATTTATTAAAATTAAACTCTTGTAGACATGAATTGATTAGATTAGGTCTTATATTGTAATGACTCAGAAAACTAGTAGGTGAAACAAGAGACTTATGAGTGAGTTGTTGAGTTTGATGTGGGGTTTTATGTTGTAAAATGTTTCCCGAGCTTAGTTTGAGGGGTTTAGGGGTTAAATATAAAGGTAAAACTCCCCAGTACCAACAAAGGGTCCGTGGGGAAGATCCTAAAGTATAATCCCAAGGCTGCCCCAAGAACCAAAAAGCTACCAAAATGTGGAGTTGCAGACACCACCCAAGGATGGGACTTATTTGGCGTACGTCCATCCACGTCCTGTGGAACCAAGTCTTAGGTCCATTCCCCCAAGATGTGGAGTGGCATACCCCACCCACGGACATGCAGTACAGGGCGTGACTCCACTCACGGTCCGTGGGTCAGGTGGGCGTGAGTCACACCTGTGGACTGCCCATTCTCTGCCAAATAAGGAGCAAGATGGTAAATTTGTAGGGTGGTTAGTTAGGTTAGTGGTCATTTTATATTGATTATTTAGACTTATTTAAGACCTTTTAAGTCATTAAATACCCTTTTACAACTCATAATTCCCAAACCCAAAATAGTACCAACTTTCCTCTCAAAATAATCCTCTCTTTAGAATCCTCCTTTGGAGAGGAAGAAGACAGAGTTTCGAGCTCAAGAACTCAACTTTTCCAGTCAAATTCATGAGGAATATTCATAATGTATGGTGGTTTTCATCTATGGGTAGCCTTCACCCACAGAGTCCCTTCAAAACATGATTTCACTGCTTCCAAATTCCCCAAAAGTTAGGGTTTCATTATAAGTCATGGGTTATCTTTCAAAATGTTTTCAATGGTTGATTTGTGACGAATTATGATTGAATTGATAAATTATTGTTGATATATGCTGAAAATCCCCCATGAACACATGAATCCCCCAAAATGCTAAATTGTGAATTTATCATGTGGGTTGATTGATTATGGAAGAATGTTAATCAATTATGTCTATATTGATTGAGTTATTGAATTATTATATTCCCCTTATCTAATGTAGTATTCTAGATGTTTAAGTTAAGTTTTATTCATATCCTTGGAGGGCAGATTATGAAGGTTGATGTATAATCATGATGATGTATATGCTTTGTGATATCAATGGAAATGTGATCATGACTTCAATGCAATTGTGTTATTATTGAAAGGTTATCCTCAATTACACTCTTGTGAAGAATGATGATATAATGTGAAAGGTTTCTCCAATGTAATGATATACTATGAATTGGTAGGCTTAGGGCACCCTCTTCTTCTGTAATTGAAAGTGATCTGGATTGATGTACCTTAAATTGGTAGTCTTAGGGAATCCTCTTCTTGTGTAACTAAAGTTGCTTGACTTAATGAACATTGAGTCGATAGACCTAATGGTGGTAGCCCTTTCATATATTGAATAATTAACCTTGAATAGGTAGACCTAATGGTCGTAGCCCTTTCATAAGTGATTAATGAAGTATTCTAAGGCTATGTCTTGAACTGGTAAACCTAATGGTTGTAGCCCTTCATGATTAGTCTATGAACTACAAATGTAATGATGAACATTTATTCGGTAGACCTAATGGCAGTGGACCTTTCTTAAGGATTCAATGAGCTATCCTAATAATGTACATTATCTCGGTAGACCTAATGGTGGTGGCCCTTTCATGTGTGTAATGTACTTTGGGTTGGTTGATGAGTCCACAAATTGGACTCATTTAGGGCTATATTTTGATAGATTTAGTGTCCTCAAATGCATAATTTGTCTCAATAACTGATGAGCAACCTTGAGTTTCAGGTATTTAATGTTAGAGGCAAAACATGGACAATATCGAGCGAAAAGGAACTAGCAGCTGAAAAAGCAAGGAAAATATAACCTGATAATCGCCTAACCTGTTTGGTGATACGCAATGTGACCATCGGCTCACCTAGATGTTCCAAAAGTTCCAATACAAAAGAGTAAGGAAAATGAAAACCTGAAGATTGCCGACATCATTCGGCAACATGCTGAATAGATTACCAACCCGCTGAAAGTTACAGAAAGCTAGAGCTAAAAATGAGAAAAATAAAGAGGAACAACATTCTCATTCGGCGTGTCTCCAATCCAGTCGGCGTCAGATAACCTAGTCGTCAAAGGTGTTGATGAATGTTGTAAGCAGGTGTTGATGGGCGAAGTAGCAATGAAGACGTCGATTCGCAGAATCGAACGGCGACCCTGATCAAGATCTCCTTAAGTTACAGTGATTTAGATCAAGAATTGATGAAGAATTGAAGGCGAGACGAAGAACCATCGGCAGATCATCGAGTTGATTGGCGAACCCAACTAACTATGCCTAGTGATCCGCTACAGTACAAATCTTTGAAACTATAAATACTCGTTGGGCGTTGTAGCTTAATATTAGATTTTTAACATAGAATTTTGAGTTTGGAGAGGGTTTTGACGAACTTAAAGATTCAAAGGGTTTCAACTCCAAGATTTTGGACTTGGGTCTTGTGGATTATTCACTCTTTGCTTCTTTTGAGACTTAAATTTTCATACCAATTTGAATGCAAACTCATTTTGGTATAAATTTCTATCTCTTTTACATGTCTACTTAAAACCCCAATTTTTGGGGTGTGATTTTGTGAATATGAGTTAGATTATCTATTAGATCTTACGTGTTGATGATTTATTTGTTTTTTAGACGTGATTTCATTTAGTAGTTGTGGTGCAACTTAATGAAATTGTATTTGCAAATACGATTTCACTTTTGAGTTTTCAGCTTGCTCGAGAGAGAGGTCGTAAAACTAAGACTACTAAATTGATGGCCGATGGGATTGGGTCGACATGAGGTTCAGCTCGAGAGAACGAATCCTAGTCCTTCTCCCACATACTCAGCTCGAGAATGTGAGTGGACTAAGGCAGAGGTTGTTCTTCATGTAGTAAGCCGGTGTTCGAGAGAAACTGAGTTGATTCGGGGTAAGTTGTTCGAGAAAGAATTTACCCCCACTATAGTCTAGCCTAGTCACAAATATTCAACGGATTTATCATCAAAAGCATGTACCCAATAGTTTAGTTTATCCCGTATTCCTATCACATCCCAAGAATCTCGTCTCCTTGATTAGTACTCCTTATATTTTTGCTGATATTTGTTTACTTGTGACAAACCCCCATTGTTAATTGACACTCTTGTTTCAGCCCTTAGATTTAACATGTTCTTATTCGATAATGTTTTTAGCTATGACTAATTAGAACTTAATTTTATTTTTCTATTAATTCTCAAAACGACTCCCTTGAGACTCAACCCCAACACTTGGTTGGGATACTTTACTATTGTACGATCGTCGACACTTACATTGGAAGTGGTGTCTTGATTACGGAAACATCAAAATGGCGACGCTGCTGGGGAGTGCTGTTATTTGAGAATTTTTAGTATAGTAAATTTTTTGTTCTTCTTAGTTGTAGTTCTACTTACTTAATTTTTAGTTTTGTTTTGTTTACTTGTGTGAATATTTCAGGAAGCATGAGTGTTAATGGCAACAACGGTATCCAGGTGGGCCACCAAGATGACATTAAAAATCTCAAGGATGTCCAAGAGCCAACATTAATAAACCCCATCTCATGGGAGGTATTGCGGCCATCCATTTACCTCCAATCGAAGGAAATGCAGTGTTCCATATAACGAGCACTATGTTGCAACTAATAGGACTTTCAGTGGATTGGAATATGACGATCCTCACGAGCATCATCGAAACATCGTAGATGTGTGCGGACCATTCTCTTTCAAAAATATCTTTCAAGAGTCAGTCTGGTTAAGGTTATTCCCTTTATCGTTGATGGGAGAAGCGTGTAAATAGCTGGCGGAGTTGCCACACGAATCCGTCACTTCTTGGGAGAAGTTGGTCACCGCATTTAATGTGCGATTTTCCCTCCCTCGAAGATGATGACTCTTCGGGACAGTATCCAAAGCTTTAAGCATCTAGAAGGAGAGCCTTTGTACAAAACTTGGTTGCAGTTCAAAAAGTTGGTGCTTCAATGCCCAACCCATGGTTTGCCGGATAACATGCTGCTACAGTACCTTAACCGGACTTTTGAATTGATTAAAAAAGGTGTTGCTGACCATCTTTCACCTGGAGGCTTGATGCATTAGTCGTATGCAATTGCAGCCCAACTTCTAGATGGCATAACAACCATCAACCGAGCGCGGTACACCCGCGAGGACCAGGTCTCCCCTCTCACATTCAAGCTATCCAAGGAGCAGATGGAAAATGATCATGAGAGAGTCCAAAACATGGCCAAGATCACGAGAAAACTTGACATTCTATCAAAAAATGTCATGGGAGCTAGTTCCAGTAATTTCGGGTGTGTAAATCCCGAGGAGATGAAATTTGAAGCCTTGTATAATAAGGAGGTAAATTTTCTAGCAAAGAAAGGCGGTGGTTATCGTTCAAACTACCCAAGGAAGGGTGGTAACCCGGGTTGGGCTACAGAAGATGGTTGGAAGGATCGCGACAGATAATAGAGGGACCAAAATCCCACAGAATTGAGGAGTCGAACAAGATTTTGAAAGAAATGAAGATCAGAGAATCGCCAAACTCTTTCGGCGAGTCGCCAAAAGGTTTTTTCCTCGCCTTTTGTTCTAGTATGCTGAGCCCTGAATGAAAGGATCAAATTGGTGATGAAAAAGGAGATCATCAAGTTGTTAGACGTGGGAGTAATCTACCCGATTAAAGATAGTAAATGGGTAAGTCCGGTGCAATGTGTACCAAAAAAGGGAGGTATCATTGTAGTTCCAAATGCAAAGGGGTAACTCGTGCCGACTAGACCAATGACTGGGCTGAGTGTATTCATAGACTATCGAAAACTTAATTCATAGACCGAAAAGGACCACTTTCCAATGGCTTTCATAGACCAGATGCTTGACCGGCTATCGGAAATGGGGTGGTCTTGTTTTTTCAATGGGTACTCTGGCTACAATCAAATATCTATTGGGCCGGAAGACCAAAAGAAAACCACTTTTACTTTCCCTTATGGAACATTTGCATTCAAAAGGATGCCATTCGGGTTAGGTAATGCCCCAACGACATTTGCGCGTTGCATGCTATCTATTTTTGTGGATATGGTCGAAGACTCTATGAAGGTATTCATGGATGACCTCTCAGTCGTAGGGGATACGTTTGAAGAATGCTTGACACACTTAGGGAAAGCACTCCAAATATGCGTGGAAACAAATCTGGTTCTGAATTGGGAGAAATTTCACTTAATGGTGAAGGAAGGGATTGTTCTCGGGGACAAGGTATCACAAAAGGGGCTGGAAGTTGATAAGGAAAAAATTAAGGTTACGGAGAAACTACACCCACCGATTTCAATGAAGGGTGTTTGCAGTTTCTTGGGGCATGCAGGGTTCTACTGAAGGTTCATTAAAGACTTCTCAAAGATTGCACACCCACTATGCAAGCTCTTGGAGAAGGAAGTGAATTTCTATTCTGATGATGCCTATATAGCTGCATTTAAGTGTCTAAAAGAGAAACTAGTATCCACCCCGATTATTATCAGCCCTAATTGGTCCAAATCTTTTGAAGTAATGTGTGATACTAGTGGTATGGCATTGGGGTAGTGTTGGGCCCAAAGCGCAACAAACTATTTCGCCTAATTTTTTACGCAAGCAAGACTCAAAATAGTGCCCAGCGCAATTATACGGTCACTGAACAAGAGTTGCTTGCGGTAGTCTATGCATTTGAACTGTTCGGGCATACTTGCTAGGCACCAAAGTAATCGTACATACTGATCATGCTGCACTCCATTACTTGATGGTAAAGAAAGATGCAAAACAAAGATTGATAAGGTGGGTGCTACTATTACAAGAATTTGATTTTGAGGTAAAAGATTGAAAAGGCTACGAAAATCAAGTGGCTGATCACTTATCGAGGTTGGAAGGAAGGAAAAATACTAAGCATAGGTCGACATAGACAACTCCTTCGCCGATGAACATGTGTTTGCAATATCTCTCAAACATACACCATGGTATGCAGATTTTGAAAATACATTGTGAGTGGACTGATGCCAGATGAGTTGACCTTTTACCAACAAAAAAGGTTTATGTTTGATGTTAAAAAGTACTTTTGGGATGAAACATACTTGTTTCGAGAGTATGATGACCATGTCATTAGAAGGTGTGTTTCTGAAGAAGAAGCGGTAGAAATTCTCCATACTTGTCATGCATCTCCAGTGGGAGGTCAGCATAGTGGTATTTGCACCACCGCTAAAGTTCTCCAAAGTGGATATTACTAGCCGTCCTTCTACAAAGTTGCACATGAATTTGCGAAGAAATGCTCTCAATGTCAACAACAAGGCGGAGTGTCTAGAAGACACGAACTACCTCTCACTCATATTTTAGAGGTCGAGTTATTCGATGTATGGGAGATCGATTTCATAGGCCAATTTGTGAGATCATTTGGAAATAGATATATCTTGGTGGCTGTAGATTATGTTTCCAAATGGGTGGAAGTCATTGCACTTCCAAACAACAAAGGTAAAATGGTTGTCCAATTCTTCAAACGTTACATCTTTGCAAGATTTGGCACTCCTAAGGCAATTATTAGTGATGAGGGATCCCACTTTTGTAATTAGTGTTTTTAAATGGCACCGAGCAAATATGGGGTAAAACACAAGGTAGCAACCCCATATCATCCCTAAACAAGTGGCGAGGTTGAGGTACCAAATCGGGAGATCAAAAGCATCTTGGCAACGACAGTGAATGCCAACATAACTGACTGGTCTAGGAAACTCGATGATGCACTATGGGCATATCGGACCGCTTACAAAACACCTATTGGTATGTCCTATATCAGTTGGTTTTTGGTAAGGCTTGTCATTTTCCTGTTGAGTTGGAACACAAAGCATTGTGGGCATTGAAAGCTTTAAATTTGGACAGGTCAAAACATCAAGGGGAAGGGTAGAGTAGTTGAACGAACTGGAAGAATTTAGACTCAAATCTTACGAAATTTTAGCAATTTGCAAAGAGAAGATGAAGAAATGGCTTGATTCTCGAATACTGAAATGGGACTTCAAGGTAGGAGAGTGGGTGTTGCTATACAACTCTCGACTTTGATTCTTTCCCGAAAAGCTCAAATCCAATTGGTTTGTACCTTTTAGAGTAACGCTAGTGTTCACCAATGGTGCAATATAAGTTGAAGATCAATAGGGACCTCCATTTAAAGTGAACAGTCAATGTCTGAAATTATATTTTGGGGAATTTGAAGAGATTTCTTTGGTCGAGGTTGTTTATCTGGAATATGCTTGAAGGCACTTCCACGTCGTGCCACAACGTTAAATAAGGCGCTTCTTGGGAGGCAACCCAAGTACTAGAATTTTTAGTAAAAACATGTGTGATTTTTGTAGGAGAAGGAACTCTTGGCGAATTGCCGAACCTGCTAGGCGTGCTTGATGTGATTTGCCATGGAAAAATTAAAACTGAAGATGAGGCTCTGTAACATTCAGCTAAACGCATGTGTTGGTTGGCGCATCGCTAATACACTTAGGCGATCCGACCTACCTTTCCCATTAGTAAAGATCGCTCATCACCATCCTCTACTTGTTTACACTTAACATATTTTCCTTGACTGTCTTTAAGTTTTAATTTATTTACTTATGTTAATGTTTTTATTTGCGGTTATGCTTGCTCATTGAGGGCAATGTCGAGTCTTTTTGGTGGGGAGTGGGAATACTTCCTCCTCTTCTTACCATTCCCCTTGCATGCTAAATATGATTGCTCTTTTGTAAATTTAAATCTTAGTTTTGATTAATAACGATGACTCAAATAGTGCTCATAATTGAACGAACGTGAATGTGCGGATACGATGATGTCAAATGAAGTTGCATAGACAATATGTGAACTCCTTGTATCTCGTTGTGACTAACCATGTGTCAAATTTATTCTTTTGCGATGAACGTTGCACACTAGCGAAAGTGTGGAATCTTGTTTGACCTTAGTATCGATGCCTTGTGTGATGAGCTTACCTGTGAACTATGCATGATGGATCCTAGAATTTACCCCATTGGTCCAATCAACTAAGTGATGCTATCTCTTGATATGATCTTAGCCAAATTCTAAAAGTGTGAGCTAATTTGACATATACCTCTTTTGTGGCCTACCTTGTGATCGTGTGAACCGCTTTTGAACACCCCTTGAGCCTTACCTTTCTTTGGAAGAAACTTCATGAAAACAATGACCTTTCTTTATGCATCACCCATAATCCTCCTGAAGTTATGGTTAGTTGAATAGCCAACTTAGGCCAAAAGCCTAAGTTAGGTGGTGGTGAAAAGATAAGAGCAAGTCAAGAAGTGCAAGGAAAATCTCCTTCAACCCATGGTTCTGAGAAAAATGGAACCTCTCCAGATCTATATATATAAAAAAAAAACAAAAGAAAAAGAATGAAAAAGAAAAGTTGTGGAATAAAGTTGAAAAGTACAAAAGAAATGGGGTTCCCAAACAATTCATAGGAAGAGATTAATAGGATGACTTATGACCTCTAAAGAAAATGATAAAGGAAGAGGAAAGGAAGTGTTGTGAGCACCACATTTCATGAGGATGAAAGTCACTAAACTTCATACCTTTGCACTCAGCCCCATTATAAGCCTTGAAAAGACCTTTTTGATCTTGATTGAGGTGAAACAAATGTTTATTGGAAAATATGGGCAAACCTATGGGTGAAAGCATGCATTGTGTTCTTCTTTTTGAGAGTGAGCGTTGCATTTGATTTCGGAACTTTAAATGATTAAAACCATTGTGTGAATATGGAATCATCCTTTGTGTGAGGGTATTCGAATGCTTTTGTTGAGCTCGAACTTGCATTTGAAGATAGTATTGCGAACATGAGAATCTTTGGTAATGGTGTGCCACAGCTTGAATCTTTGGGTACACATTTGATCCTTAAATGAGTAAATTGAGGCTTGTTGTGTACATTCATGATCGAGTCTTGTGAAGCACTGTTTGAGACATATTTTTTGAACAGCCGAACTCGAGTATGCTTGAGGACAAGCAAAAGTTTAAGTTGGGGGTGTTGA
Organism: Solanum tuberosum; assembly: GCF_000226075.1. Lineage (NCBI taxonomy): Eukaryota > Viridiplantae > Streptophyta > Magnoliopsida > Solanales > Solanaceae > Solanum > Solanum tuberosum. The sequence goes on from NW_006238956.1 coordinate 618,442, forward strand.
TGAGTCCCAAAATTGGACTCATTTAGACATATATTTTGATTGATTTAGTGTCCTCAAATGCATAATTTGTCTCAATAACTAATGAACAACCTTGAGTTTCAAGTATTTAATGTTAGAGGCAAAACATGGACACTAACGAGCGAAAAGGAACTAGAAGTTGAAAGAGCAAGGAAAAGATGACCTGATAATCGCCTAACCTGTTTGGCAATAGGCCAATGTGAGCATCAGGTCACCTAGATGTTCCAAAAGTGTCAATGCAAAAGAATAAGGAAAATGAAAACCTGAAGATCACTGACATCATTCGGCGACACGCTGAATAGATTACCAACCCGCCAAAAGTTACAGAAAGTTGGAGAAAAAAATGAAGGCGAACATCAATCTCATTCGGCGTGTCGCCAATCCAGTCGGCATCAAATGACCTAGTCACCGAAGGTGATGATGAAGGTTTTAAGCAAGTGCTGATGGGCGTAGTAGCAAGGAATAGGGCGATTCACGGAATCAATCGGCGACACCGATCAAGATCACCTTAAGTTACAATGATTTAGATCAATAATTGATGAAGATTTGAAGGCGAGACGAAGAACCATCGGCGGATCGCAGAGTTGATTGGCGATCCCGACTAACTGCGCCGAGTGATCCGCTGCAGCACAAATCTTTGAAAACTATAAATACTCGTTGATAGTTGTAGCTCAGTATTAGATTTTTAATACATAATTTTTAACATAGAGTTTTCAGTTCTAAGTTTGGAGAGGGTTTAGAAGAACTTGAAGATTCAAAGGGTTTCAACTCCAAGATTTTAGACTTGGGTCTTGTGGATTCTTCTCTCGTTGGCATAAATTTCTATCTCTTTTATATGTCTAGCTAAAACCCCAATTCTTGGGGTGTGATTTTGTGAATATGGGTTAGATTATCAGTTGGGTCTTGCTTGTTGATGATTTATTTGTGGTTTAGATGTGATTTCATTTAGTAGTTGTGGTGGAACTTAATGAAATTGTAGTTGCAAATATGATTTCACCTTTGTGTTTTCGGCTTGCTCAAGAGAGAGGTCATAAAACTAAGACTACTAAATTTGATGGCTGGTGGGATTGGGTAGACATGAGGTTCAGCTCGAGAGAGTGAACCCTAGTCCTTCTCACACACACTCAGCTCAAGAAAGTGAGTGGGCTAAGGCAGAGGTTGTTCTTCATGCGGAAACTCGGTGTTCGAGAAAAACCAAGTTGATTCAGGGTAAGTTGCTCGAGAGAGAATTTACCCCACTCTAGTCTAGCCTAGTCACAAATATTTAACATATTTATTATGAAAAGCATATACCCAATAGTTTAGTTTATCCCGTATTCCTATCACATCCCAAGAATCCCCTCTCCTTGATTAGTACTATTTACATTTTCACTGAATTTTGTTTACTTGTGACAAACCCCCATTGTTAATTGACACTCTTGTGTCACCCCTTAGATTTAACATGTTCTTATTCGATAATGTGTTTCGCTATGACTAATTAGAACTTAATTTTATTTTTCTATTAATTCTCAAATACACACCCTAAGGACTCAACCCTAACCCTTGGTTGGATTCTTTACTATTGTACGATTGTAGACACTTGCATTGGAAGTTCTGTCTTGATTACTAAAACATCATTGGTAAACCTAATGGTGGTAGCCCTATCAAGTATAATAATGTTAATGAGAATGAACTACTCTATGGGAATGTAAGCTTAGCATCGAGTGGATATGGTAAGATGGAAGCTCTCCCCATGTTTGGCCGAGTTTCAATGAATATCTTTTTTATCCCAAAACTATGTGCCCACAAAGGTTTTTAGCTAGTGGATCCACTTGAGCTAAAAATGTTACCAGTCCTACCTTAAGCAAGCAGACTAACCCTTTACGGTGTGGGACAGATATCGGATTCCATGGTTTTCTAACTTGGTCTATATCGGTTAATACTTATTCCCATCATGTGAGTTATGTGCTATGGTTAATCAAGAGGTTTTATGAAATGTGGGTGGTCGTATGGGATGCCATTCATGCATTGCACAAGTAGGATTTGAGAGGGCTATAGTGTGTTTCTCTAATGTCATAATGTCTAATGAATTGAATGTGCTCATAATGATGCTAATGCAAATGTTGACTTAAAGGCTTAATGTAATGATGAATGTTTAACTTGGAATGTTATTATGAGTTTCTTTCCTTGTCATGACTTATTAAATGTGAAAGTTCCTTATCTATGAATATTAACTAAAGCTGAAAATGAACAATGGTAAGTACATCTATGGTGGCCTCAAAGTGGTACTTAGTATGAATGGTATTATGGGATGCCATTCCTACATTCCACAAGTTATAATGCCTTACATGTTGAATAGGCTTGTATCTTATGCCTTTTATACTAAAGTTCATAATGTTTCTTAAAGTTGACAAATGCATAGTTTTCAACCAAAATGTCCTTTTTAGCACGATTTTTGCATTGCTATAATACTTAGTACATTTTTGTCCACTAACCCATATTTCTTCTATTTTACTACAAAGTGTAGGTTCCAGATCTTAAGGTGACTTCTAGTGTTCAAAGCTTGGATTGACTATTCCCCAAAGCTAGTTGGTGAGTCCTCATGGTTCGAAGATGAGAGTTGTCATTTCTAGTTTCCTTTATGTCATTTTACGTTTCGGACTATGTTGAAGGACTGTGACCCTATATTTGATTCTAAAGTTGTATTAGATGGCCATGTGAGACAAAGTTAGACTTTCGTTGTTTTTAATTAAAGACTTCGATTGTATGGATTAAAGTTTAAAATTACGTACCATTTTCTTATGTATTATGTTATGAATGCTATGAGACTTGTATGAGGCTCTTCGGAGTCTTGTACATCGTGTTACGTCCGGCGTATAGGCTTGGGTCGTGACAAACATGGTATCAGAGCCACGTCTAGTAGAGTAATGTTCATACTGTGAAGCACGCCACATTTATGATTGATAGTCTATAAGACGGTAGGAAAACTTCACTTCTTTCATTACTCTTAGTCATGCCATAGAGTTTATTTAACTCTATAAGATCTCTCTCATATTTCTTATCCGATGGTCTTTAAGATGCGACTACTAAAAAGGCTAATGCCACAAGGATCGAGGGAGAAAAGGTTATTAGAGATGCCAATTGTGGCTACGTGACTAGATAGGACTTGATATGATAGATTTAGATGATATCCTTTAGTATAAATGGGTTGCATTATGGTTATGTGTTTTGTTTGTAGAAATTCATGATGAGTGTTTGAGGTGTATTGAAAGTGTGATTTATAGGTCTTTTAGAAATGCCTAGATGTGATGAGAGAGTAGACTCTTTTAAGAAGGGTAGAAGTGTTATTCACCTTGGTTTAGAATCATCTTCTGTGATGGGTGTGAAGGCTTAGTGATGACTTGTTCTAACCTTAGAATTGAAAGAAATGAGGCTCAGAAGAGTCTGTATAGTCTTACTCCCAAGGGGGAGATAATGTGCTTAGATATCAAGGTCATTGAGTGTTCTTGATGTTCATGATTTAGGTTGACTTGAAGTTTTCACCTTAAGAGGTGTAGTGAGTTTGAGAAGTTTAGTTCCATTTTGGTAGACTCATATGAGACCTTGAGTGGTCTTGGTAAGGTGGTTGTGAGCTAGAGTCACTTAATGAGAAGCTCCCTAGTATAGAAGTACCGATCGGGAACTTGGACTGGCAAGATAAGAAATAGAAGACTAAGGAAGTTGTTACCATGAAAATTTTGAGGAGTAGTAATTTAGTAAGAGTTATAGTTGAGGGTGCTACTTGGGATAGGCGAATGGCCAATGAGAAGTCCCGATCCTCATTCTCTTTCTTTTATTCCTATTCAAGCCTAAGACAAAGAGGTCCTTGTGGTTAGTTTTATGTTTTGGAGTTATGTGTGATTATGTGTTTCCATGGTCTCCTTATGTTATGCATGTTCTTTATGCATTCATTTTTAATAAGAAAATGAGCTTTTATGATTTTTGTTCCTCATGTTGATTGATGTTTTGCGTAATCAATGATACAACTTCCAATTCAAGTGTCTATGATCGTGCCATAGTATAATAATCCAACAAAGGGTTGGGGTCGTCCCAAGATAGTGGTTTTGAGAATTTATAGAAAAAATAAAATAAAATTCTAACTAGTCGTAGTTAAAGACATTAACGAGTAAAAACATAGTAAATAAAAGAGGTGACACAAAAGTGTCAATTATCAAATGGGGGCTTTGTCACAAGTAAGCGAAAATAACAAAATCAACAAGGAAATCTACACAATGAGAGGGGGATTCTTGTGATGTGACCGGAATACGGGTTAATCTAAATTATTAGGTACATGCTTTCGATAGAAAATTTATAGGGTAATAGTGACTAGGCTAAGCTTTATGTAGAAATAAGTTCTCTCTCGAGAAACTTATCCCATTTCAAATGGGTTCCTCTCGGACACCCACTTGCCGCATGAAGGCCAGCCTACGCCTTAACCCACTAACTCTCTCGAACTGAGTGTTAGGATATGGGACTAGGGCTCACCCTCTTGGGCTAAACCTCATGTTGACCAACTCCTTAGGCCATCAATTTAGTGGTCTTAGTTTTACGACCTCTCTATCTCGCAAGCCGAAGACACATAAATAAACTTGTATTTGCAACTCAAAATTCATTAGATTCATACACAACCACTAAACGAAATCACAATTAAACTACAAATACACTATCAACAAGCAAGACCCAACAAATATCTTAACCCATATTTGCTAAATCACACTACAAGAATTAAGGTTTTTAGCCACACATCAAGAGATAGAAATTTATACCTAAATGAGTTTGCATTCAAATGGGTATGAAGATTTAAGTCTTGTTACAAGCCAAGAATGAAGAATCCAAGAGACCCAACTCCAAATCTTGATGATAAAAACCTTCTTTTCCTTTAAGTCTCCAAAAAACCCTCGCAAGCTTAGAGAAAAAAATACCAAAAAGTACTATGCTAATATGTAAATTTATAATAACTGTTCGACTCCCCTAAAATTAATAAAGATTTTAGTATTTATAGACTTCAGAAATTAGTATTGGCGGATCGTTCGGCGCTGTTAGTCAGAGTCGATTAACTCGGCGATTTGCCCTTTGGTGTAGTTCGTCGCCGTCTTGCACTAGCCTTTAGCATTGTCGTGCTTTGTGTCATTGGGTGACATAGTACTGCTTGACGGAACTATTCAGCGCAATGTCGACTGCTCCTTTCATCGCCTTTTGATCCTGCTCCTTCAGGGCTTCGCGTACTAGAACAAAGGGCGGAGTGCATCCCTTCGGCGAATCACCAAGCGTGCTTGGCGATGCTCAGGCTTCAACTTCTTCGTTCTTTTCAACCATTTTGTTCCTTTTTGCGCCTATGTGTCCATGCTTCCACTAAAACTTCAAATACCTGAAACTTAAAGATTTTTATCAGATATTGAGATAAAATAAGCATTCGAGGACACAATTTCTATTAAAATATAGCCCCTGATAAGTCAAATTTGAGGACTCATCAGCACCCCAACTTAAACTTTTGCATGTCCTCAAGCAAACTCAAGTTCAGCCGTTCAGAAAGGTTATCTCAAACAGTGCTACACAAGACCAAATCATGAATGCACATATCAAGACACAATTTACTTATACAAGGATCAATTGTGTACTCAAAGATACAAGTTGTGACACACCATTACCAAAAATTCTCATGCTCGCAATACTTGCTACTTGTGCAAGTTCAAGCTTAACAAAAGGTATCTAAATGCCTTCACACAAAGAATGATTCCATATTCACACACAGAGGTTAATCAATTCAAGATCAGTAATCAGATGCAATGCTCACACTTAAAAAGAGGAACACAATGCATGTTTTCACCCATAGGCTTGCCCTTATTTTCCGATCGATCTTCCGTTCAGCTCACTCAAGATAAAAAAGGTCTTTCTAAGGCTTGTAATGGGGATGAGTGCAAATGTATGGTCATTTAGGCTCAATGACTTTTTCCTAGTGAGATGTGGTATTCTCAAGGCATTCCTTTCTTTTTCGTTATCAATTATTTTTCTAGTGCTTCTAAGTCATCTTTTTATTCACCCCCATGGATTGCTTGGAAACCCGATTTCTTTTGTACATTATTCCACAATTTTTTAAAATTTTCTTTCAGAGGCCTTCCATTATTATGCAACACCATGGTTAAGGGAGACTTTTCTTGCACTTCTTGACTTCTCCTTTTCCTTTTCACCACACCCCCAACTTAGGCTTTTGGCCTAAGTTGGCGATTTGATAAACCATAAATCAGGAGGATTATAGGTAGTGGGTTAAGTAAGGTCTAGGGTTCATCAAGGTTCTTCCAAAGAAAGGTAAGGCTCAAAGGGGGTTCAAAAGAGTTTCGCACGCTAATGGGTAGGCCACAAAAGAGGTATATGTCAAATTTGTCGCACACTCTTTAACGTTGCCTAAGATCATCTCAAAAGCACACCTTTCTAAATTAATCAGACTAATGGGGAAAATTCTAGGTTTATTCATGCATGGTTTAAAGCAAGCTAATCACACAAAGCATCGACACTTAAGTCAAACAAGACTACACACTTTCGCTAGTGTGCAACGGTCATTACAAGAGAATCAATTCGATAAATGGCTAATCAGAACGAGATGGAAAGAGTTCACATATTGTTTATGCAACTTCATTTGGCCTAGTCATAGCCGCGCATTTATGTTCTTTCAATTGAGAGCACTATTCAAGTCGTTGGTATTGATCGAAACCGAGAATTAAATTTTGCAAAAGAACAACCACTTTCAACACACGAGAGGTGGCAAAAATGTGCGAAATTTTTTGAATTTTTCAGAATGGTCAAAATCATTTTGCAATTAAAAGTAAGTGGAGCCTCAAGCTCAAACATCCACAGAAAAGTAGTATTTAACACAATTTAAAACAGAACAACCCGAATATAAACACATAACATATCTATCAACACAAAAGGTGTGGGCCTCACCCCACCACAATTAAAAGGTATTTGTCCTCAAATGTAAATAACAAAATTATCCAACAAGTTAATCAAAGAAAATCAGAGAGGGAGTTAAGGAGGGTATCTTGTTTATGCATTAGCTTTATCCGTCTGTGCATTGGTGTTTGATGCATCAGCTTGATGTAAAACAATAGCTCCTGAAGTGTTTCCATTCTGGATTGCATTGTTTTCATTTGCCATAGTTTCTGCAACGATGTTAGCCTCACCCATTCTATGCACGTCATGAGCCGCCAAAAATGAATCTATGGTTGTGTAGAATCCGCGTCTCCACGGAGGAATTGTGGGATCAATAGGAATCATCCTTATGACCCTAGCTTTCTTGGTATATTTCTTTTGTCTGGCTAGCTCTGCTTTCTTTTCATCTTCTTTAAACTCACGTGCTCTTACGTTTCGGGGTGGTTCATTTCTCCCTGTGACTTTTGGTCAAGTCATTTTTGCAAACACTTCGAATACAAGTGAGACAGTCATATAAAAAGGAGAAAGGAGAGTTCCAAGTGCAGAATTTCTTCGCCAAACTAGTTGGCGAAGTGCTTATCTAGCTAGGCTATTATCTGAAAATGATGTACGAATGATATAAGGCTGCAGACAAAAGGCAAACAAAAGTGTCGTTCGGCGAGTAGCCAAGTGCGACTTGCGAATTAGGATGATCGTTTGAAAACACAGATAGCTCGATACTTATAGAATCCAGTTAAAGGCGAAATAATGACATTAGGCGAACTACCGAGCAATTTGGTGATTTTTGTTCATTTCGCCGAACAGCTAAACGTGTCTATTTTCAACCCATTTCTCCCAATTTTCATCCCGCAACCCAGATAATGCAATTTAGGCTTAAATAAAAATATTTCAACGAAGACCCATAGAAGTTTCATATTTTTACATCGCCTAAAAGCTCAACTCAAAGCACAGTTGAATGGGAGTCCCTCAAATCGCACGATAATTATTGAATTATAATCAATAATACATGCAATCCCAGTAATTCAGAGACTCAGCAGCGGTTTTATACTATCAATCATTATGAAAATGAGTACAATGTTAATATCTTAAATGTTAGGTTTGAGTTACCAACCTTTGATGCCGAATAGATACTAATGAAGTGCTAGGCAACAATACAATCCAACTACGAGCACATTTCGATAGCTAAAATACTCTAAAAGTACAAGGAATAAAAGGCTAGAGTGCAGGTGTGAGTTTGATAGGACGAAGAAGTGAGAGAAAATGAATGAAACAAAACTTTTAAACTTGTATCTTGCAAAAACCGTCCGGTTTCCGCCCATTCGGCTATGTTAGTCAAGTTCGTCCATTCACTCGGTGAAGCGCCAAGTGTCTAGTTTCTTCGCCAACTGTAACAGGTTCTGCAGCTCATGCGAGGATTCCAATCGACGGTCTACATTGAGATTGCCGACATGGTCAGCGATGCACCACTAATTTTCTATAGACTGCCGAGTTTTACAGGATCCAAGATGACAGTGTCTTGAGTCAGACGGCAGAAAGAATCGTGTTCGCCAATCTTGTCGGCGATCCGCCAACTGGACATATTGCTTCCTCCATATAATGTTTCAATCACCTCCCTTACTTGAACCTGTACAAACAACACCGCATTATTCTACTAGTAATTTACGAAATACTTAAAGGGTTTTGGGTTGCCTCCCAAACAGCGCCTTAGTTAGTATCGTGGCATGACACAAGTCAACCTTCAGACCTCACTCTTGGGGTTAGCCATAGTATCACTAGGAAAACCCCCTTGATGTCTCAGATTGAGATAAGACGACATATGACCCATTTGGGGCTTTAACTGCTTGATTGAAACTGAATGAGAGGTGATAGTCTGGTTGAGGGTAGACATGTCTTCTTTCATGCCTTTTCGCATTTCATCTGACCCTTCAACTTTGTTTAGAATATGTAAGGGCAAATCCTCGAACCTACCACCTTCCGAATCCTTGGGCTTTTGACGCTCCTGGGGAGGCACATATATATCCTTCTCCCCATCCTTCCAATTTGGATTGTGGTCTCTCCATTCACGATCTCGATCCTTCCAACCATCATCTCTAACCCATCCTTGGTTACCACCCTTCCTTGGGTAGTTTGAATGATAGCCCCCGCCTTGGTTAGCTAGAGAATTTATTTCCTCGTCAAACATGGCTTCAAACTTCATTTCCTCGGGATTCGCACCCCGGACTCCCATAACATTGACACCACGAGCACCAGCCCCCATGACATTTTTGGATAAAATGTCAAGCTGTGTCATGATCTTGGCCATGTTTTGGTCTCTCTCATTGTCTTTTACAACCTACTCCTTAGATAGCTGAAATGTGATCGGTGAGACCTGGTGTTCACGGGTGTACCACTCCCTGTTGATAGTTGTCATCCCATCGAGAAGTGGAGTTGCTACTGCATATGGTTATTGCATTAATCCTCCGGATGAGGGTTGGTCAGCTACACCTTTGTTTATCGAGTCTAGACTCTGGTAGAAGTATTGAAGGAGCACATTATCAGCTAGACCAACTTTTTAAACCGTAGCGAAGTTTCATGCCTAGGTTCTCCATTCAGATGCTTAAAGCTTTGGATGCTATCCCCAATAGTGATCATCTTCGTGGGAGGGAAAAATCGCACATTAAATACGGTGACTGACTCTTCCCACAGAGTGATCAAGTTACGTGGCAACTCAGCTATCACTTGCACGCCTCCCCCATCAATGAAAAATGTAATAGTCTTAATCGAACTGATTCCTAAGACATGTTTCTGAACGAGAATGGTCCACACACATCTACGAAGTTTCGAAGATGCTCATGTAGGTCCTCATGAGCTAATCTACTAAAAAGTCCCTTTAGTTGCAACATGGTGCTTGTTATGTGGAACACCGCATTTCCCTCTACTAGAGGTAGACAGATGGCTCCAACACCTCCCATGAGATGTGGATCATTGATGTTGGGCTCTTGGACATTGCTGAGATTTCCGATGTCGTCTTGGTGGCCTACCTGGCTACCGTCACTACCATTAACACTCATGCTTTCTGAAATATTTACACCGCAAACAAAACAAAACTAAAAATTAGGTAAGTAGACTACAACTAAGAAGAACAAAAATTCTACTAATCTAAAAATTCTCAAGTAACACCACTCCCCAACATCGGCGCCATTTTGATCTTTAGCTTAATCAATGACACAACTTCCAATTCAAGTATCTATGATCGTGCAATAGTATAATTACTCAACCAAGGGTTGGGGTCGTCCCAATAAAGTGGTTTTGAGAATTTATAGAAAAACAAAATTAAGTTCTAACTAGTTGTAGCTAAAGATATTAACGAGTAAAAACATAGTACATAAAAGGGGTGACACAAAAGTGTCAATTATCAAATGGGGGTTTTGTCACACATAAGCGAAAATAACGAAATCAACAAGGAAATCTACGCAATGATAGGGGGATTCTTCGGATGTGATCGGAATACGGATTAATCTAAACTATTGGGTGCATGCTTTCGATAGAAAATTTATAGAGTAATAGTGACTAGGCTAAGCTTTATGCGGAAATAAGTTCTCTCTCGAGCAACTTACCCCGTTTGAAATGGGTTCCTCTCGGACACCCACTTGCCGCATGAAGGCTAGCCTATGCCTTACCCCACTCACTCTCTCGAGCTGAGTGTTAGGATATGGGACTAGGGCTCACCCTCTCGGGCTAACCTCATGTCGACCCACTCCCTTAGGCCCATCCAATTTAGTAGTCTTACTTTTACGACCTCTCTCTCGAGTAAGCCGAAAACACATAAATAAACCTGTATTTTCAATTACAAATTCATTAGATTCTTATAGAACCACTAAACGAAATCATAATTAAACTACAAATAAACTATCAGCAAGACCTAACAAATATATTAACCCATATTTGCTAAATCACACCCCAAGAATTAGGGTTTTTAGCCACACATCAAGAGATACAAATTTATACCTAAATGAGTTTGCATTCAAATGGGTATGAAGATTTAAGTCTTTTTACAGGCCAAGAATGAATAATCCAAGAGACCCAATGTAACGACCTGAGAGCACCCCCTAGTCGTTACCGGCGTATTCGACCTCTCGGAGGTCTTATACAAGCCCTTAGCATTCGTCATAGCATTTATCATAGAAAAATAGCTAAAAAATTAAAAAAAATCATAATATAACACAGGACTTAAAAAGTCACCTCATTTAAACCTTTAATACAAAATCAGAGTACTACGTCTCAAGGTAGCCATCTTAAAACATGACTACAACACAAGAGGGACACAATCCTTACAATTCAAAAGAAACTATTATCTAGTACATTGAACTTAAGGAAACTCTTTAACATAAAGGTCCTTGAATCTTTAAGGGCACACCCGAACATGGGAATAATAAGCCAAGCTCCTCACTTCTAGGAAAGGCCCTTTAGCCACCATCACCTACCCTTGGTGTAAAAAAGATGAAGGAGAATGGTGTTAGTACAAGAATGCACTAAGTATGATAACCATGCAAAAACATGCTTTTAAAAGGGACATTTAGTTGGAAACCATGCATCATGCCTTTTTAGAGAAACTTCAAGAACATTTAGTACAATAGGAACAATATAAACCACATACATCATCATACACATGGAGACCGTTCATAATAGCACATAGAGCCACTTATAACATTTTAGGCACATTTAATGCATACAATACATTACCTTCCTCTTTAATCTTTAACTCCTTTCCTCAAGCAACCCTTAGGGAATACTTGGTGCAATGTATCACCTTAAGGTTACCAAGGGTGAACTTACATATAGCCTTCATCAATCCAACCACATATATTCATAGAGTAATAAGCACACCATAAGACATAGTCTTCACATAGGAACCATCTCCTAAGACAACCCCTAAGTCACACTAGTGCAAGTAGCATCCCATAATACTACTCACACCAAGTGTTCCTAGGAAGCCACCATAGACTAGGCACATCATATTCAACAAGTCATAACATCTTCATTTAACGTTAAACATAAGACCAACATACTTCATAACATCATAAAAGGACTCATTCATTTACTACATCATTAGTCATAACCCATTTAGTTCATATCATAGGTAAACCACCCTCACAACCCCTTCACAAGCTCACTTGTGCAATGTACACATGGAGTCCCATACCCCCACATATACTAAACAAACCCATTAAGAAGTCATAACTGTAATTCACATGCATAATCATACTTCATGTCTTGACATAAGTAAAGTCAACCTTAACATGCCTTCATGTTAACATACATAGACCATAGTCTTCATTACATAAAGAGCCTAATCATAACCTCCCTTAGAGTCCACTTGTGCAATGCATAAGTAGGGTCCATAGTCCTACCTACACTAAGTAACTCTTCAAGAAATCATGACTAGAGTTCATATTCTTATCTTAGTTCATTTCTCAACTTTCGGGCGACATTGCCATAACCGACATAGACCATGTGAGCCCATGTGAGCTACATAGAATCCGGTGTTCTACTCCCACACCGAAAAGAGAGGGTACTACTTGCCAAAGTAGGACCTACATACATAATAGCTATCTAGTGGATCCACTAAGCTAACACTTACGGGGGCACGTAGTTTTGGAACAAGAAGATTTCTACTAGAAAACCTTCACTTACTAAGCGTGGAGGTTTACATCTCATGAGACAACATCTATGTTGGGAACCCATACTTGCTAAATGTGAAGGTTCTCTTGTGGGAAGCCGAACTTGCTAAACGTGAGAATAGTCTTCACATAGGAACCATCTCCTAAGACAACCCCTAAGTCACACTAGTGCAAGTAGCATCCCATAATACTACTCACACCAAGTGTTCCTAGGAAGCCACCATAGACTAGGCACATCATATTCAACAAGTCATAACATATTTATGCGTGGAGGTTTCCATCTCATGAGACAACATCTATGTTGGGAACCCGGGATTGCAAAACATGAAGGTTCTCTTGTGGGAAGCCGAACTTGCTAAACGTGAGACCCCCACTCTCATTTTTCATGTTCACTCGATGCTAAGCTCCAACTCCCTTTTTAAACATCTTTAAGTCTTTAATTAACATTAGTTCATAAAATAGGCTTTAGGTACCTAATCCCTTATATCATATAACTCAAAGGTTTCTAAGATGAGAATGACCTTTCATCATAGAACCTACATTATGTGAGAATGATCTTTCACATAGTCATACCACATTCATAACATAGTCTACTTTAGAGTACAATTGAGGAAACCTTTCAAGAGACTCACTTTCACTAGAATATCATAAACCTTATTCATTTATTCATGTGTGTGTACATATATGAGAAAGTCTTTCATATAAACACCTTTATGCAACACATATTCATACCTTGCTAATCATACACTTTGCATGCATAATAAGATGTAAGGGAGCATATAAGAGTTAACCTTTCAATAGACACCATAACACTTCATATTCATAGCTATACATGTAGAGTGTGTGTAACGACCCGGAAAATGATAGAGTGAAACTA
>NW_006238956.1:632041-632841 GCF_000226075.1 Solanum tuberosum
TGTTACGACTAGGGGGTACTCTCGGGTCGTGACAGTGTGTGTGCGCATATTCGTCCTCATAGTGACATAATAGCAACAACGTTGATATTGAGTACACTTCCATTCAAGGGATCATAACACATTCACAATGTCCCCAAATCATGAGCAATTCACATATAAAGCCTTTAGGGATTCTAGACCACACCCCCACACTTCATCATAGGAGAGAAGGACACATTCAACATTGAATAGGTAATCCTAACATGTATATGATCACACATTCATATAGGGGTCATATAGGTAGGGGTCATTCCACAATAGTACTTAACATAATCAATCATGTAGACCACACCTTATCCCTAACATTATCATTTGCATTATACTCCTCATCATAATCACACTTTAAACATCATGCTAGCATTGAGTATTTCATACATAACCTTCATAGCACAACTTCATAAACATATGCATCATAATCATCAATTCACTTCGCATCTATTGCCTTCAAGGCCATGATCTCAACATGCATAGATACACAAGAAGTAAACACCGCTACCATAAGTGGACCAAACCACACAACATCAATTCTCATAATATAGACTAGAAGTTAGGTCAACTTACCAATTCTCCAAGCCATGATCACCATGGATCAATCCTCAACAATTCATAATCAATTGAAATAGATAGCAATAGGAATCAACAATGTAATTCAATAACATAAACATAATCTAAGTACAAATCTATAAACAAAGGGATCAACCCATAACTTTGCCCACAAGGTCATAATTCTCAACTCATCAATATACCAACAATTAAACATG